>NW_025844534.1:0-1635 GCF_002878395.1 Capsicum annuum | reverse complement strand
ATGAAAAACCAGATAGAATTTTTAGGAATACAAATAGATAAAAGTGGAGTAAAAATGCAACAACATATAGTACAAAAAATAATAAATTCAAAAGAAGAATTAGATACAAAAAAAGAAATTACGATCATTTTTAGGATTAGTAAACCAAGTAAGAGAATATATACCAAAATTAGCAGAGAACCTAAAGCTTTTACAGAAAAAATTGAAAAAGAATATAGAATATAATTACAACGAAGAAGATAAAAAATAAGTTCAGAAAATGAAAATACTTTGTAAAGAATTACCAAAATTACATTTCTCATACGAAAATAAAAAATTTACATATATAGTAGAAGCAGATGTAAGTGAAAATAGTTATGGAGGAGTACTTAAATATAGGTACGAAAATAAAAAAATAGAACATTATTGTAGATATTATTCAGGAATATTTAATGAAACAGAAATAAAATGGGAAATAAATAGAAAAGAATTATGTTCATTATATAAATGTTTATTAGCATTTGAACCATATATTGTATATAACAAATTTATTGTGAGAACAGATAATACCCAGGTTTGATGGTGGTTAACAAGAAAAATACAAAACTCAGTTACGACGAAGGAAATTCGGAGATTAGTATTGAATATATTAAATTTTACATTTACAATTGAAGTAATCAAGACTGACAAAAATGCTATTGCAGATTACATATCAAGACAAAGCTACTCAAACTGATTTACCAATGGAAGAAGCTGATGTCAAAGATACCCAAACAGACTTAATATTACAAGTGTTTTAACAAATGAAGTTATTACAAGAATGAGTTATCACATTAACTACTGAAGTTACAAATGTAAAAGTGCAAGTTAAGCACTATAAAAAACAAGAAGCTACTAGCAAAGATACTGTGCAAGAAGAGCATATTAAAAAACTAGACCTAGAAGGTGACGATAAGAAACACCTAAAAACTCAAATTACTAATGAAATTACAGTTACAGCTGCAGTCACGGGTGATGTATCCAAGGAAAAGAATGTAGTCACTCAAAATAAACCTGAACCACTAAAGAAAAAGAATTATAACCTCAACCAGATATTCTCAAAACCATATACACCAAGTATACAAAAATTAGAGTCATCTATACCTCCCCAGATACACACATATTCCGAATCACTCAATCAACAAAAGCAGACTTATAACCATATCACTCGTACATATATTGATAATATTTATACCTTACAAAAATTGTTAAATACAAAACCTATCCAGAGTAAAGATTTAGCAAAACAAAACCAAGGATATATTACTCAAAAATGTCAGAACTATAACAAACTTATTACCTTTGCTTGGCGCCAGTGCAAACTTAGTTTCTTCATGTTACTATTATGGAATATTAGCTACCGTTTACACAATTACTAGAGAAGAGTTAACAAGAATTCTAGATATTCACAAAAAATTTATGGATTATAAAAGGATTAAGAAAGGACAACTATTCTATGTTCGTTTCTACTCTGCACCAGCAGAAATATTATTTGATGAAATAAAACAGAAAATTATTGTTGTCAAGACAGGAATGACAGGAGATTATATTATCCCCGAAGAAATATGCGAACAAGAAGAGATAATCAAAAATTAGATACCGGACTTCTACCAAAAC
>NW_025844533.1:2333-2597 GCF_002878395.1 Capsicum annuum | reverse complement strand
ATAGAGATATCAAAATAATACAACTAAATTTTACCTTTACACAAAAAAAGAATCAAAAAAAAAAAATAAAAAATAATACAATTAAACTAATCCTTACCTAAAAAAAATTCTCAAAGCCGTTCATCTACCACCTGTAAATTCATCTACAACTTGTAAACTACACCAAAATAATACAATAGTGATCACAAAGCTTCAATTTTGATGAAAACAATTCTTGTCTGAGTGAAAATTTTGACACTAAAGAATGACTTGAATGAAAACAAA
>NW_025844533.1:0-2233 GCF_002878395.1 Capsicum annuum | reverse complement strand
ACTAATCTAGACATGCAACCGAATCAAGTTAGATGAGCATCAATCATATTTATAGAAGTATTTCCTTAATAGAGTCCTGTTTTAGGAGTATTATTCTATCCTATTTTAGGAGTATTTTTCTAATTAATCAGTACAAAGAAAAATATTAATTGATTCTCCTTCCATATATTTTAGGAGTCTCATATATTCTGAGAGTCTAGTTAATATAATAAAAATAGTTAAATAATAAATAGAAGAAAATAGTGAAAAGACAATTTTGTCTAAAGAAGAGTCTTTTAATGAAGGTCAAAAAATTCAAATAATTTTTCTAAGGATCTTCACACTTTTAATATATTATAGATACATATGATTATGCTTATATTTGTTTTTCAGTTGGTAACAAATTGTAGTATTTTTTTATTATTTAAGATATGTAGTATATATTTTATGTTGTTCAGTCATATTTATATGTATGGAGTTGTATCAGTACTGTTAAGATATGAAACTGTATATGTTACTGTTAATGTTACTGTTAGGATATGTACTTGCTATTGTTAAGATATGTAATTGTTTTTGTTACTGTTAAGAGATGAGTTGCCGTGAGTTGTATTTGTCAATCTTAAGATATTTATTTGATATGCATTTATATTTGGTTGTTCAATATTACTATGATATGTATTTTGTAAATATATGAGTTTATTATTGTATTCTGGAATAGACATGTATTCTGAAAAAACATATACATTGATATATGTATTTGTTGTAATGTAATATGTATGATGTTATAGGAAATATATACATACTATGTATTTTGTATTTTTTTTTAGAAGAACAAGTAATATAAATTTCAACAATTTTTTGATCTGTGGGTGCCGCGTGATCAAATATTTATGGCAAGAGTACTTCCAAAATTTGCACCACATATAGGATGTCACACAGTCAATGATATTGAAGAGTGATATAACCAAGTGGAAGCTTGTAAGTACTGAATATAAATATAACATGTATATATTTGTATATTCATTTTATAATAGATACTAATTTATTACTAAATGTATTTTGCAAGGATTGTGGATTGTATATGGTGACATATGCTGAGTGTCTTACTTATGGTGAAGGTGTTCCTTATGTCGACTTCGACCTGAACCTTCTTCGCACAAGATATGTTTCACTTTTTTGAAATTATAGTTTGAGAAAAGAAGGAGATAAGGCACGAAGTGATGACGGGGCACCAATGGGGCCTGCTAAGAAAATCGGGATAACAGAAGACACTGAAGTGGTAGAAGTTTGATGCTTATTTGAATATTTTGTATTTGACAACAGTTAACTGTAGGTTGACAGAGCCGTCATTGAATAGTTCTTAAGTTTCACATTTTAATTTTAGGTAACATGTCAAAAGTTTTTTAGAATTTGTCAGTTATATTTTGATTATTGATGTTGAATCAAATTAATTTGAATGTTTACATTTTAGTTTTATGTTTAATATCCCATTTATAATAGCTGAATTTTAAAAAAGATTATTTTAAAAACTCAAATTCAGTTGGACATTATAGGTCTGCATATCCATTTTAACTGTATTTTTCAATTTCTATATATGTACTTTTCTGTTCGACATGTATTTTACAGGTCTGCATATGTATTCATAGATCGTTTTATGTCTTTTTCATATTTTTTTATATTTGTATGTATTTTATGCAAATCTATACATATATCTTTCATAACACCTGAAAATAGATCTTTTGTTGAAATCAAATATATATATATTTACATAAAATTTTTAACTAGTACATATACGTTAATGCACGTGTATTAGTTATTTGTAATGTAATTATATTTTTTTTTGTTATACATTTATCAAGATATGTATTGTTATTTACATACAATACTTCAAAAATGACCTTATTTTCAATGTTTTTTCACATTTATACAATACATTTTCAGTATTTTGATTACCCATATTTACATGTATATAGTTGTCATTTTTATTATAAAGATTTTGTATCCTATATGTTTATATATATATGTATTTCTGAAAATACATATGCAAGTATATATGTATATTTTGTACTGCAATACATATGCAGATCTGTATGTCTATTTATTTAGTATATTTTTTGGATATGTATATGTTATAAGATATTTGTCTTTTAAAAAAAAAATTAGACATAGAAGAGTAAAAAGACACAAAAAAATAGAAAAGGACAAAAACGAAAATGAGAAATCCAAAAAAAAGAAGAGAAAAAGAAAAAAAAAA
>NW_025844532.1:0-3966 GCF_002878395.1 Capsicum annuum | reverse complement strand
ATCATAAAGGCTTAAGTCATCGATAAGACCCTAAACTTGTTTCAAAATTTCACTTAAACCCTTCAACTAAAGCTAGTACCTATTAAACACCTTAACTATGTAAAAAGTTATTCCTATTAGGCACTCTTTGTCAATCACCAAAAAATAAAGAGCAGGTGTAAGACACTCGCTGGGACATGACAAAATTACTTACTTAAAAAATGACACGTGACATTAAAAGTTCAAAATAATTATTAAAAGTGTTAAAATAATTATTAAAAGTGTTATAAATGTATTTACATTATAGTGAATGTCTATCAAGATCTATCAAGATCTACTTTGATATCTATTAGGATTTGAAGCATCCGTCTTTTACTCAGACTAGGAATAAATTTTCCCTATAAATAGAGGGGTTTTGTTCACTGTATTGACAATCATACGATCTCTCATCCCTCAAGAGAAGAAATAAGAATTACTCTCTCTATTATCTCCTCTTCTTCTTGTTCTTTCTTGTTTTATAACACGTTATCAGCACGAAACTCTGTCAAACAAGATGAGATTTCTCTCTATTCTTCTTCTTTATTCTTTATTAGTTTACAACACGTTATCAGCACGAGACTCTGCCAAACAAGGTGAGATTATAAATCTGAAGGATTTCAAGGTTAGTAATTCTTTATGTTACCTTTCTTTTGCTACTACTAATATAATTATTATTGGATTTGAGAAAAAATAATTAGTTTGGAACCATTTATATTTTAAATTTATTCCTCAAGAATAATATTATCAAAAAGGATGATAATATATTGGGTTCAAGTCTCATCGATTCGTGCCTAAGACGCCTTTATATGGATCAAATATTGAGTTTGAATCTCAATACACCATATTGATGATATTGTGATGGCTAGAAAAAAATAATGGGTGTTTGATGGAAAGTTATGAAATTCGACCCATTGAATATGCTCCATTCCATGAAGTGAATGTGATAGCAATATATGATAAGTCTGAAATATGACAACTTACTTCATTCTTGAGGTGTATGTGGTGACAGTGCATAATATGTTTGAAAGAAGACAAGTGATTGAATGCATGAATATACTCGTGGAGGGACAATATGATAATGATAATCAAAAGTGACGTTATTTTCACACGCTTATATGATTATAATATATGCTAGAGAAAAATTCTCTTCATCATATGTATGCCTCGATGTGCTTCTGAAGTAGCAAAATTTTGAAAGAGGTTATAAGCTATCATAATTTGATAGGCTTAAGGCACGATTATATTTCATTCCTGGGAATGAGAAACTTATTAATGCAAACGTGCACTTGATTGTGACTGTATCACAATTCACCTCCGAAAGAGGTTGAATAATTTTGAAATCTACTTCCGAAGTAGTAAATCTGAAATTTACTAAAGAAAAAAAAGTACATGTCATGGTAAACTTGGAGTTTACTAGAATAAAAGTTCATAAATTGATATGAACGATTGTGACATCTCGAAGATGTGCATGTATTGAAAAACTAGAAGATTCTTCAAGAATTGTTTATGTCGTTTATTCTCATGATAAGTTGGTTGGACCAACTAATATTGGGATTGGATCCCTTCAAATCTGAAAATTATAAAAGGTGAATAAGGGCCCGTTCACCAATTATGTAATATGTTGAAAAGATGCATCAATAAGATGATCACATGTACATTCATGGTCAACCTACGTTTGACATTCATAAAGTTACTTGTTCAATATAAATTGAGCATAATTTTCAGATTGTGTAATCAAGATAATTCATCTTGATGATGATGGTTTAGAATTGAATGTTTTCGATAAATATCTAAACCACTGTTAATGAGAAGAAAACTTAACGTATTGGTCTGAAATATGATATATTGCAATAGCATTTGTATGCATTAGACCAATAAATTATGATTATTTCTCCCCTCTCAATTGGTTCAAGGTCGGGAACTAATTATTCCATCTAATAATTTTGATGTGCGGTATATGATTAATGAATATACCATAATGCACAATGATGGATTCCTCAAAGAAGTAGAGGATGTATGTTAGTTTTCCTAACATAAGGGGGAGATTATGAGTGCTATGAAATATGTTAGGAATTATCACCATATCCTTATCCAAAAGACAATTCAAGTCAAATGTCGAAAGCATCTCATATTAAGCGCAAGTACTCTTATTTTGTGTTCCTAAAGGACAAAGTCTATGCATGCGTGAAGCGTGGTAGACTAGTCGGTTCCAAATGAAATAGTTCTTGAAAAATAAGGAGCAAATAATCATAATAAGAAAGCAATGAGCTCTTAAAAAGCCTATGACATAACACTTCATGAAACCTTTAGAGGTTCATGTACTTGAAAATAATGCTGATGTTGGGTACTTATCTAATCAGCATAAAGCTCGTCTCAAATAGGCTATGTATTCATATGTGGTGGTACTGCCATATCTTGGAGATATACAAAGTAGTCTATCATAGCCACTTCACCGAATCATGCTGAGATAATAGCTATTCATGAAGCAAGCCGAGAATGTGTATGGTTGAGGTCCATGATACATCTCATTCGAGAAAAATGTGTTGTGAAATATGACAATCTACCCATAATTTTATACAGAGATAATTGAGCATACATAGCACATCTTAAGGGAGGATTCATAAATGGAGATAGAACGAAGCACATTTTACCAAAGCTTTTCTACATACATGAGCTACAAAAGAATGATGATATTAACGTGCAACAGATTCGTTCAACTGACAATGTGACTGATTTATTCACCAAATCTTCTCCAATTGCAACTTTTAAGAAGTTGTTGCACAAGATCGAGATGCAAAGGTCAAGGATGTTCTCATTAGGGGGAGTTAATATGCGTTGTACTCTTTTTTCCTTACGAGGTTTTGTCCCACTGGATTTTCCTTGTAAGATTTTTAATGAGGTAGCCGAAATGAGTATTATTAGAGATGTGTACTCTTTTTCCTTCACTAGATTTTTTTTCTACTGAGTTTTTTCTAGTAAGATTTTAATGAGGCACAGTATCTACCAATTAGACATTCAAAGGGGAGTATTATAAATGTATTTACATTATAGTGAATGTCTATCAAGATCTACTTTGATATCTATTAGGATTTAAAGCATCCGTCTTTTACTCAGACTAGGAATCAATTTTCCCTATAAATAGAGGGGTTTTGTTCATTGTATTGATAATTATACGATCTCTCATCCCTCAAGAGAAGAAATAAGAATTACTCTCTTTATTCTCTCTACTCTTCTTCTTGTTCTTTCTTGTTTTATAACAAAAAGATAAATATAACTTTATTTTAAGAAAAACCAGCCGCTATCCCCCGCCATCCTCTTCTCCATCTTGTTTCTATTCCTCACTCTATCTTCTTCACCAAATTTTAATTATTAAAAAGAAAAGAAAGAAAACAACACTTAACCCCTTCCCTCTCTGTCCTTCTTTTTTGTTTCTCAGTTTTTAATTCATCTTCTTTTTAATTTTTATTTTCAAACTTAAATCCCCTCTATTTAAAAAAAAAAAAACCTCTTCTTTTTGAATTTGTTTCGTTCTTTATAGATTTGAGTTATAAAAATGAAAATAAATGGAGGTTTCGGAGATGGTAAAATAAAATCGTTATTCTCCACTAAAGAAAGTTAAGAAGAGATGACAATGGTGAATCATTTTGTAATTGACACTGGTGAACCATTTTGAAATCGATAACAAAGAAAAATCGAGGGAACGTGATTCACTTCATCAAGTTCTTTAATACTTTCAATAAACTTAACAAATTTATATTTGATTTGTTGATGTTTGCTTGAAAATAATGGAGATTAATGAAAATTTGAATATCAAAAAATATTTTTTTTATTGCAGATTCAAAAATATTTTTTATTTATTAAATGTAAAATAAAATAAAATAGCAAAGCATTAAAAAGAATCGCTTTAACTTTATCAAGAAAGAGGGTGAAGAAGATGACAACATGAGG
>NW_025844531.1:419-1064 GCF_002878395.1 Capsicum annuum | reverse complement strand
ACATATTTTACTGAATCCTAATATAAAAAGTTCCATATGAACAAGTACTCATGTTCTTAAATACATATTAAAGTAAAATGTCGTTATATTAGCTGATTCACTGACGTAGATGATGTAATATGGCATTGATTTGATGTTTGCTCTGCACCAATTAGATTTTAGGTCAAAGACATTGACAGACATTCAAATTTGTTCTGAAAATTCACTTAGAACTCTAAACTAAGGCATGTTCCTATCAGACCCTTAAGCCCCTCGAATTTTGTTCCAATTGAACATTTTTTACCTATGTGGCATTGCGCGCCTGAGGAACATTTTTTTTATTAATTTACGAATAAAAAGATGTCAAGAGGCATTGAGGACCCCAAAATTTTTTTAATAACAATTTATTTTTTTTAAACACTAAAGCCCCAAAAAGCATTAGAGGGACCCAATATTTTTTTTTTAATAAAACTAAATTTAAAAATAATAATGTTTTTTATTTTCATCTTTTTAAAAATTTTATAATTTCTTTTTAATAATTAGATTTTTATTTTTATTTTTTAAATAATTTTATAATTATTTTTTCATAATTTGAATACTTAATGCCATTTTTTATTTTCATTTTAAAAAGTTTTATAATTTTTTTATAATTATTTTTTTATTTTT
>NW_025844531.1:0-319 GCF_002878395.1 Capsicum annuum | reverse complement strand
AATTATTTTTTATTTTTCAAATAATTTTTACTAATTTATTTCATTTTTTAAAAAATTTTATAATTTTTTTAAATAATCAATTATTTATTTTTATTTTTTAAATAATTTTATAATTATTTTTTCATAATTTATATCCTCAATGCTATTTTTTATTTTCATTATTTAAAAAAATTTATAATGTTTTTTAATAATTATTTAAAAAACGTAATAATAATTTATTTCATTTTAAAAAAACTATAATTTTTTTTAAATAATCAATTTTTTATTTTTACTTTTCAAATAATTTTATAATTATTTTTTCATAATTTGGATCCTCAAT
>NW_025844530.1:0-6655 GCF_002878395.1 Capsicum annuum | reverse complement strand
TTTTCCTGCTATTATAGAAACTCTGCAAATGGCTGACTCATCTGTTGTTAGCTTTGGAGCATCTGCATTCCAACAGCGTTCATCATAGAGACCTCAAGGTAAAAACCTGTTGTAATCGGCGAAATAGAAAAGCCTTCTTTGCATGAAACATTTTTAACGTGAACTATTTTGAATTCAGTTGTGTAACATATTCATCACAAAAGACAACGACATCAGGTTAGGGAAGAATGCCCGAACAATTGCTTGATTGGGTCGTCTTTGCTTCTTTACTACCCTTCAAATTCACTTGATTGTCACAGGTGATTTTGGATTAGGAAAATTGCTAGATGTAGAAGGCCTTGCTTCCTCGGTGTGAATTTCTATTGCGGCAAAATGAACCTCTTACTTACATGCAAGTTTAGACCATCTATTGTCACCTAACAATTGATTCAGCATATATATTTAGCAAGAGAGAAATCCCTTCTCCCTCCAAGACCGAGAAAACCTAAAATTTGCTTTTATTTTCGGTCATAGGTACCAAAATGTTGTGCTGGTCATCTTCCTTTTTTTCAAAAAAAATATTGTGGTATTCATCATATTACAAAGCTCCTGTCGCCATAGCACCTAGCTTAATGCATTTGAGAAAAAGACGTCGAGTTGTACAGCTAATCCTTAATTTTGGAACAAATTTCATGTAATAGATATCTGGCACACCAAACGACATGTGCCCTGAGCTCCTTGCCGGCATACCCTATGGCTATAAATCTGATATATGGTCGCTTGGTATGAAATAAGAATGTTGATGAAGCAATGTATTTCAGCTCTTTTCATCATGTCCCTAATACTAACATTTTAATGTGATTTTAGGATACTGTATGTTTGACATTGCTGCGCATCAACCCCCGTTTAAAGCTTCTGTGATTTGATTTTTCAGCTATCTGAACTTCGTAAACAATACCTCAAAAAGTTATACTTGTTACGCAAAAAAAAAAAAGAGAAGTTCTTTATCCTGATATCTTCTATATGATATAGTGACAATGTATATCCAACAGGACAAAACTGGACTTATCAACAAAATAAACCGGGGTTTGTTCTCACCACTTCCGATTATATACTCCTCCACCTTGTAAGTATCTTCCTTCTTAGCACGCCACAAGTATAACAAATCAGTCAATTTTCAAAGCGGATTTAATTCTTGTAGGAAACAGATAATAAAAAGTATGCCAAGGAAAACTTCAGAACACCGACCTACAGTGAGTGGGAGCGACATATGTTCAAATGTTATTCTTTCCATTTCAATCTGTTAAGTCTTATTTTCCTTTTTAGTCCATTTAAAAGCGAATGTTTCTTTCCTTTTACAACAACTCCTCAATTCTAACTTTCTACGTGGCATGTTTAAAGATCACAAACTTAAATTACATTTTGATACATTCTGCATACCTTTATTTTGAGACCACAAGATTCAAGTCTTCTTTTCTTTCTTAAACTTCGTGCCAAATCAAAACCAGAAAAACAAAATGAAATGGAGGGAGTATTAAATTGAGATTCATCTTGATATATTTTTTTACCTCTACTTATAGGCTGCCGAGCTGTTGAGACATCAACATTTGCAACCATACCTCCTCTTGTGTCACAACCATTCATCTACGTTTCTTCTTGTGAAGTCCCCGAGCAGAACGAAAGAGAAAACACCACCATCACCTGGAAAATCTATCAGTCCGAGAGGTAGCAGAGACAGACAGTTGAAGCTAAAAGAGAAGAGAACTATCCTTTACTTTGACGAAAGTGATAACATTCAGCCAAAAAACTTATCTGACAATTATAACACGTTCCGAGCCAAACTTGACACTCAAAGAGTCGATCCAACAAGCTACTCGGTTAGGATCTCTCAAGATAGTGAGGATTCTTAAAGTGGGGAGATAAGTGAGGCAACTGTTTGCAATGGATATGATCAACAGGAGACTATCTCATAAACAGAAACTACGATCACTCCAAGCTCGTCAAGTTCAAAGGCAAAAACATGGGCTGAGGAACAAGAGCATGTTTCTCCGGAGCATGTTAGTTGATTTGACGAGGGTGATACGAAGAATAACATGACAAAAGAGCTTGAGGTGTTGAGCAGTCCACTAGACCACTAGGAAGCAGATATAGTGGAATGTATCTCCGCAAAATCTAACAGAATGACATTGTCTGATGGAAGATTCAATGATAAAACACGATCCTTCGATGAAGAAAGTACTTCATCTAATTCACAGTCGGCAAAACCAGATCCAGAGGCAGCACCAAGAAGCTGTGTTGCTGAAACTGAAAATGGTAGCGAGTGTAGAGAAGTTGCTATTGACTGCTTCTCAATTGAAAGCGATGGTTCACTTCTACACAAAGACGAGCAAGAAAAGAAAGCAACCGCGGTTTATGACACTAAACAGGCTAAGAAAGACGCTCTTCGAGCACTGGATGATAAGGTTTCACAGCTCAAGTCACTAGCTGCATTAGCTAGTAAGGAGGACAAAGACGACTGGGGTAATCCCACTGAACAAAGAGCTGAAGCTTTAGAGTCTCTTTCTGAGGTTTGTGCGCGACTACTTAAGCAGGAAAAAATCGATGAGCTTGCTGGTGTGCTGAAACCATTCGGGGATGATGGACAAAAGTCTCATGACTGCACAAAAGTTGTCCAAGGGGTCGTGATGTTGCACAAAACCTGTCTTTTGACCTATAGAACGAGCCTCTGTCTTACGTAAATCATTAAGTATTGTTGGACAAAACTATTCCTCGAGGCTTAACATGGTTGAGCATCCCTTAGTTTTGATTCTATTGTTGTAGGTCAGTTGATGGAGCTGTGAAGATTATATATAATGTACTTTTAAAGTTGATTTCTGCTCTATGATGATACTTACCACATTTTGTACTGTTAGTTTTTTCTCCAAAACTACCTGCAGACAAGGATTATACATTTCTTCAGCTTCTTAGATATGATTGTGTTATTATCTGAGTCGATTTCTAATATAGTCACTCAACTAATAGTATTATCTCAGAAAGTCACGTTCTGAGAATCAAGAAGAAAGGTCATTTTCTGAGGTAATAACTATTAGCTGAATGACTATCTAAGAGGTCAGCACGATATTATAGTTGTCTTATAGAAAAAAGTATCAACAATCAAACTGTTCCTTTTAATATTACATTCCTCCAACCTCAAGCCTCTTGTGAAATGAATTTAATATTTTTAAAAAGTTTTTTTCTTATACTATTATTATAGTTTCCCTCATGCACATTTTGCCAATTTATAATAATTCTATCTTGATTGTCATAATCTATTGGTATGATGTTACTTTTCTTATACTTTTCCTTGTCCCGTTCAAACTCGTCTCGCTCCGTTTCATTGTCAAATATCCTACCACTATCACGTTCATGAGAATTTAGTTTTCCTTGATCCTTACTCTTGATAAAATTTATTGTCCTTTATCTGCGACATTTATTTTTCTTTCGTCCAACTACTGGTGTACACTGCATTTGAAAGTTTACACCTGAAGTTTTCTTGGTATTGATATCCTCACTTTAGGATGTTATTCGTTGAGACAATGGTAATTTTCGTGTTATGTTTGTTAAATTTGGTGTTTTGTGAGTCACTGTCACTGTTGTCAAGTAACTAAACATTTAATCATAAGCTGACAGTCTGATGATCTGTGTTTATGTTGAAATATCACAGAACATGGGCTAGCCTATGTACTTCTGGTAAAGAGAGAGTTGAGAAAGGAGAAACGTAAGGTTGTGAATGGTGGGAAAGCAAATAGGAGTGTGTCATTTGTGTTGACCTACCTAAAAAATTAAAAGGTCGGGCTGTTAACTTTACTGTTTTGTGGTGATTGTTGAAGACTAGCTTCTTGAAGAGCTCTTCGAGAGGTGCATTGCTTCAACTTGATATTTGTTGGAAACTAAGTATTTGGTGCGGGAGTAAATAAGTGCAGAAACTAAAAACAAAATTGTAGGAAATTGTTTTGTTGTGTATTTTCATTTTTGTGGTAAAACATGTGAAGTGGAAGTACGTTGAAGCTAAGGTCGACAATATTCAATACTCAAAAGATTAACAGAAAACAGTTTGCTGTGGAGTGAACTTCAGATCACGGTGCTTCTAAAAGGATCAAACATTCATCAAGACAGTGAAATGGACATTTTCTACTCATGTTTAGAGTTTGTAAAAAATATGCCCAGACATACAGTATTTTCTTACTTGATGTTGCTGCATTCGAATTTGGAAAGCAAATTACACGGCTGACTTGTTAATGTAGGATATCATATCATTTACTATGTCGGAAATCCACTCCTATCAATGTACCGTGAGTGTGAAGTATTGATGAGGCATATGACGCGTTAGAGGAAATAGCGGAGAAGGATGTTTTCTCTTGGGTCTGTCTCAATCAATTTTCAGTTCTAAACAAAAGAAGTTTGATCTTTGTAGTTGTGTTTTTTACTTTTTCCAATTGTAAGATGAAATATGTGGAAATTGAGGTCCCTCTAAATTCTTGTTTTCAAAGATCCAATTTTTACTCGAGCAATCACAGTAATATGAACAATGAATTGTCGAAGAAAACTGGTTTACCCAACCAAAAAGAATATATTGCTCTCTGTGGTTTAAAATAATTTTGATACTGTAAAAATAAAAGGCTGAAAGCTTAAATTTTGATTGAAGTGATAAGGCTTTAACTTTAAAAAACAAATACTAAAAAAGAAGTATTAATATATTTAAAATCAAGTCGGTCCAATAAAGGTAAAAAGGTAATTGTGCCATTGAAAAATTTCCAAATAAGGAAAGATGACATTTATTTTTGGACGGGCGACATATAATTTGGGTCGGAGGTAGTAACAGAATTTTGCATATGCATCCATTTAGGCTTATTGGGTTTCCTTTCAAATTGTTCTTACATTTCAACCATTTTTCATTTTGTGCTTGTAATGTTTTACTTCAAATAGATGTTCACGAAGGGATTGTTCTTAATATTCATAAATGCAAAAGAACAAGTACAATAAGTCGAATCAGATGCATAATCAATGATTTGTACAAAATACTTTGCTTGACATTACTGAGTCAAGAGTTATCACATGAGAAAAGCACTGATAGGCTTGCAACAATGTCTCAAAAGGAGCTACTAACAGTTCCACCAAATTTAGCTAGAACTGTAGAGGTCTAAAACAATTTCATCTACTAATTCTTGGAGAATATGCCTAGCAACTTCAGTACCACATTCATATTCTTCAATCTCAAAGTCCGTACATTTACCCCAAGAATGGCTCATATTCCATTCTATTAGCTAGTCTGGGATCAAACCAACAAATTGTGTCCACTCTTTGACCTCATCAATAATATCAGCAATAAGAATCTCTTTGGTCATACTTGATGGTATTTTGGTACAGGTTCTGAAACCAGAATCAGAGATTGGAGAAAATTTTGAGTCTAGGTACTCTAATAAACAATCAAAGGCGAATCCTTTAAGCTGATTCATCTGTTTTGGGTCATTACAGCCAAGCAACTCACCGAAAACTATCCACAAAAAACTCGAAAACATTTCATGTTCATTGAGGAGAAAATGGCTCACAGAGAACCCATCCTCTACAGGTAGAGCCTGCTGTTGAGGTGTAGTTCCAAATATTAGCTTAGCATTCAAAATGACCTATTTTGCGTAGCTGAGTTTGCTTCCTTTTAACTGATCAATCTTGCTGAGCACACCAGAAACGTTATGAATCAGTTCTCTGCAACTCCTCCTGGTGGATAATGAGGTCTCACTATCCGAAAGATCTCTATCAGGTTCTGGAAAGAGTGGTTCATCATCAATAGAGTCCAGTGATTCCGCAAGCACTTTGTCCTCTGGCAGAAAACAAGCATCATATTTATTAGAAGCATGGATGCATGAAATCCAAGTTCAGAGTTGTCTTATTTTTTAATTTACGTATTTGACGGAAAGAAAGGAAGTATGCAAATAGTAAAACGTCGAATCGGGGACCATACTTGAACTACTATTGGGACTGCTGGAGAGGTAGCAGTCAGTTGAATGGTGATCAAGTTAATTCCCAACTAAATCTGCTTCATCTTCCAGAGGAGAAAAATATCTAGTAGGATAAGTGAGAGCACATTTAGCTCTAAACCTTTGCAAACCTGGTTCTGAACTCTTTATTTCGGCCATCTAAAAATCCATATCTTCTTTATCAGATCCGCCAGGTCAAGCACCAAGTTTGTCTGCCACATTGCTCAAAGTTTCAGATGCTGAAGCCTTCGGGGGCTTACTGCATGATCCTGCTGGCATCGATTCTAAACCCATGAGACTAGCAACCAAACTTGGAACTTTCATTTCGCGCTTGCTTTCACAACATGTATCGGTCATTCCATTATTCTTTGCATTTGGAAAACCCCCACTGTTCTCATCAGCAATGTACATTGTACATACAAGAACCAAAAACAATAAAAACAAAAACTTTCCTGTCAGGCAAAAATCTGAGACAATAGAAGAAAAAGAAAGCTAAATGTGGGAGTATAGTTCAAGAAATGAGTACCAAATGAAGCTTTGGCTGCTTCTCATCCCCTCCAATCTTTTTTGAAGCTTGTTTCAAGAAAGCTATAAGAATGCAGCACAAAAAAGGAAATAATTTAGCCCTCTATCTAGAATCACCGTCAAGAAATTAACCATTC
>NW_025844529.1:0-1749 GCF_002878395.1 Capsicum annuum | reverse complement strand
TCTGTATAATAATTTATCCTAATTGTACTGTAATGTATATCTAATTCTAGATTTTCAGTGTTATTTATTATCTTTTGTTGTTCTTCTCGTAGCGAGTTTTTTAAATTATATAAACTATCACATGTACTTTTTTTCTAAATTTTCTAAGGTTTCTTCTATCCATATTAATTTTTCTTTTAGATTCTCCATTACTTTTCTAATTCAGTTTCTATAATTAATTTCTTTATTTAGATTATCTTGATTTTCTCTAGTTTTTCTAGTTTTATTAAATTTTTATAAAAAATAGGTTACCGTTGGTTATTCTTTTAAAAATGATAAATGCTTCATATATTTCCGGTATAGTGGATATCTTATTTTCGTCAGAGGTATATACAGTACTGAGTAGTCCATATTCGTAGCTAGTTTTAACTAGACTTGGTTTGGTTTTAGGTAAAACAATTAGCTTATTATATCCGGTCAATCTCTGGGTTATATAGTTTTTATCTGGTTCTTGGATGTTTATAGCTCTGGGGTTGGTCTTTAAAAAGGTTTGTACATTGTAGATATTTTCTATATATGTTCGGGCTGTGTAGTTGTAAGTCTTCTTGTCTTGTTTTAGACTATTTCGGTATGTGATAATTTGTGGGGGTAAAAACATGGGATCTTTTGATGTATTTGGTGTATATGGTTTATTAAATAGCTTATTTAGGTTCATATTTGTGTTTTCCTAACTCCTTTGCTTGTACCTGCAGAAGTAGATTGATAAATGTTATGGGTTTTATGGAGTGTCCCATCGTCTCCTTCTTGCTCTGGAACTTTAATGTCTTCCGATTGACATAGCTCTACACACTGCTGAGTTAGCTGATTTGTAGCTATAGACTTCAGTTTAACTTCATTAGTCTTTAGCTTTTCTATTTCATTACACATACTGTCCACTTTCATTAAAAGCGTAGTTAGGGTGTTGAGTATTTTTTCTAGAGTATCCTCTTCTATTATATTAGTCTGTGTAGCTTTGTCTTGATATGTAATCTGCAATAACATTTTTTTTAGTACTAATTACTTCAATTATAAATGTGAAATTTAATATATTCAAGACTAGTCTCCGAATCTCTTTTGTTGTAACTGAATTTTGTATTTTCTTTGTTAACCACCAGTGTACCTGTGTATTATCTGTTTCGTACAATAAATTTGTTATATACAATATATGACTCAAATGCTAACAAACATTTATATAATGAACATAATTCTTTCCTATTTATTTCCCATTTTATTTCTGTTTCATTGAACGTACCTGAGTAGTATCTACAATGGTGTTCTAATTTTTCTGCTTCATATTGGTATTTAAGTACTCCTCCATAACTACATTCACTAGTATCTGCTTCTACTATATATAAAAATTTTCTTTTTTCATCTGGAAATTGTAGTTATGGTAATTCTTTACAAAATAATTTTATTTTTTGAACTTGTTTTTTATCTTCTTCATTATAGTTATATTCTACATCCTTTTTAATTTTTTCTGTAGTGGTTTTGAAGTTTTTACTAATTTTGGAATATATTCTCTTATTTGGTTTACTAATCCTAAAAATGATTGTAATTTCTTTTTTGTATCTAATTCTTCTGTCAAATTTATTATTTTTTGTAATATATGTTGTTGCATTTTTACTCCACTCTTATCTATTTGTATTCCTAAAAATTCTATCTGATTTTTTATAATTTCAGCTTTCTTTTCACTTAGACTTATTCCTGATTTTTCTATTATATCTGTAAATT
>NW_025844528.1:1019-1719 GCF_002878395.1 Capsicum annuum | reverse complement strand
CTCCACACTATGTTCCTCAGATACATGTATCACCTGAGTAATCTTCCGCACCTTCTCTAAAAACAACCGTGGATCCTCATCAGACTTGGACCCATAAAATTCCAATGGATTCATCTGCATAAAGTGTGACATCCTGAAAACCACTTTCCCAACTCATTATGGCCATTTTGAGTTTCTTGTTATGTATTTCAGGTTAACTAATACCCCAGCAGCTTTCATGGACCTCATGAATCGAGGGTTCCGACCATATTTGGATATGTTTGTCATAATGTTCATCGATGATATATTGGTGTACTCCCGTAGTGAGGATGAACATTCTGATCATCTCCGAACTGTCTTAGAAACCCTTAGAGATCACAATTGTTTGCCAAGCTTAGTAAGTGCGAGTTTTGGCTAAGGTCAGTTGTCTTTCTGGGTCATATCATTTCTTTTGAGCGTATTAGTGTTGATCCCCATAAGACCGAAGCTGTTAGAAATTGGCCTACACCTATTTCTCCGATTGATATCCAAAGTTTCTTCGGTTTAGCTGGCTATTACCATCGTTTTGTTGAGGGTTTCTCCTCTATAGCATCTTCTATGACTCGGTTGACCCAAAAGAAAGAGAAGCTTATGTGGTCCAAATCTTGTGAGAAGAGTTTTCAGGAGTTGAAGACTCGACTCACTTCAGCCCCTATTTTGACTTTGCCTGATGGTGTTGATG
>NW_025844528.1:0-919 GCF_002878395.1 Capsicum annuum | reverse complement strand
GAGAGAAGAGTTTTCAGGAGTTGAAGACTCGACTCACTTCAGCCCCTATTTTGACTTTGCCTGATGGTGTTGATGGTTTTGTGGTGTACTGTGATGCTTCGAGAGTTGGGTTGGGTTGCGTATTGATGCAGAAGGGTAAGGTGATAGCTTATGCATCTAGACAGTTGAAACCTCATGTAACGCCCCAGAAAATGGGTCCCAGAGCGTCACACGGTGCTTGAGGCTATGAGTAGCCCCAAGCTAACCCTTTGAGCCATTTTCATTCAGTTCAACATAAATCAATGGGGTTTTCGTAAATATCCCTCAAATATCAATAGAGTAATCATCACCCAAGAATAAAAGAATTTCAGAAAGATTACAAAATATGACTTATTAGTCAACTCCCAACATCTATACTAGTCTGACAAGCCTTTAAGAAAATCAATAAAACCAGCGAGCCATTGAGATATGCCCCAACTGACTCATACTCAGTTATTAAATGTAAACAATTCCGTGAAACCAACATCAGACATTACGTCCTCAGAACATGAGGATTCACCACAACAGAGGATGTAGAACAGCATGCTCGAAGAATCACTGTCGAACCTAGAACTGAGCACCTGAACCTACATTCCGAGAAAATACAGCCCACATCCGAAGATGTGGGTAGTACCATGGAAAGGAACCGAGTATATGGGGGTGTATGCAGTTGAATAAACATCATCATCATAAATATTTATAAGAAATATGCAAGATGTATAAAAGACTCACATAGCCCGAAGCAAATCATCATAATCATAAGAGGATGAAATAAGTACAATAACACATGAGAGTCATCATATAATTTGTCAATCACTTTTAGTTCATCAAGAATATCAATTCTCATAATGTAAATATCATTTAAATCTTTCAAAAGAATAACTTTCACAATTCCACTTTC
>NW_025844527.1:0-1135 GCF_002878395.1 Capsicum annuum | reverse complement strand
AAGGATGAAGAGGAGAAGCGGGTAAACAGGAAAGAGTACAAGCTAGCGAGGAAGGAGGCTAAGTCAGCAGTCACGATAGCTAAGACGGCCGCCTTTGAGAGCTTGTATGCAGGGTTACAGGGGAAGGGAGGGGAGAAAAAATTGTTTAGACTCGCTAAGGCTAGGGAAAGGAAGGGTCGTGACCTCGATCAGGTGCGGTGCATTAAGGGGAAGGACGGTAGAGTGTTGGTGGAGGACGGCCACATTAAGAATAGATGGCAGTCGTACTTTCATATGCTCTTGAATGACGAAGGGGATAGAGCTATTGTGTTAGGGGAACTGGAGCACTCTGAAGAGTGTCGGGATTTTAGCTATTGTAGACGTTTTAAGGTAGAAGAGGTTAGACAGGCTGTGCGCAGAATGCGAAGGGGTAGGGCGACGGGGCCGGATGAGATACCGGTGGAGTTTTGGAAGTTCGTTGGAGAGGCTGGTGTTAGGTGGTTGACTGGATTGTTTAATGAAATCTTCAAGACGGCAAAGATGCCCGAGGCTTGGAGGTGGAGCACTATGATACCTCTTTATAAGAATAAGGGGGACATCCAGAGTTGCAATAACTATAGGGGGATTAAGTTATTGAGCCACTCTATGAAGATCTGGGAGAGAGTGGTCGAGGTGAGGCTAAGACGGATAGTGTCTATTTCAGAAAACCAGTTTGGATTTATGCCTGGCCGCTCGACGATGGAGGCAATTCACCTGGTACGGAGGTTGGTGGAACAGTATAGGGAGAGGAAGAAGGACCTGCACATGGTGTTTATCGACCTCGAGAAGGCCTACGACAAAGTCCCCAGGGAGGTGCTTTGGAGATGCTTGGAGGTGAGTGGAGTACCGCTGGTATATATTAGAGCAATCAAGGATATGTATGATGGAGAGAAAACTAAGATGAGGACAGCGGGAGGAGACTCAGAGCATTTCACTGTCCTGACAGGGTTGCATCAGGGATCTACTCTTAGTCCCTTTTTGTTTGCATTGGTGATGGATGTGTTGACGCGGCGTATTCAAGGGGAGGTGCCTTGGTGTATGCTTTTTGCAGATGATGTAGTTCTGATAGATGAGACTCAAGGGTTTGCCTCCACACCTCTAATTTGTCACTCACACC
>NW_025844526.1:0-1882 GCF_002878395.1 Capsicum annuum | reverse complement strand
ATCTATTTCATTATCTATTTCGTTTTCTGAAATTTCATATATACTATCCTCACTTTTTAATTCATAATCTATATAATCTATCTGCATATATTCTGTATTATCTATTTTTATTTTTGATATTTGTTTATTTTTCGGATTTTTAGGTAATTTACAATCTCTAGCTAAATGGCCTATCTTTCCACAATTATAACAAGTACATTCTTTTATAGATTTCTTCTTAAGGAGACGATGGGACACTCCATAAAACCCATAACATTTATCAATCTACTTCTGCAAGTACAAGCAAAGGAGTTAGTCGACAAAGATACCAGAACATGAATATGAATAAAATATTTGAGAAATCTATTTCAAAAGTTAGTTATCCGCCTATATACGCACCCCCTACAAATGGTATCAGAGCACAGTAATTTAAAAAGTAAAGCAGTGAGATATGAGAGAATTTATATATGTTTATTGAATTAATTATAAGAAGACCATTTAAAAATAGAGAAACTTTTAGAAAAATTAAAGAATCTTTAATTAGTAATTATTCAGAATATACAAGTCTAAATAAAACAAAAGAAAACCCACAAAGATTAGCCTACCTAATTACCTTAATATCTAGTATTGAAGCAAAATTAATAATCCATTTAAAATCTAGGAGAATGAGACAGATACCACCTAATTATGATAAAATTAGATTTAGATATCCGCCTAGATATTATAAATATGGTTTAAATGAATAAAATACAAAAATACAAAGAATTAAAACAAATTATTTCTGAAAAGTGTAAAGAATTAAAAATAAGAATAGAAAGACTACATTATAATATATTTGCCGGAGTTAGTGAAAATTCAAAAAATACACAAAAAGATGAAATATCAAAATTAGAATCACAAATAGATAGTTTAGAATATATATACCAACATGAACTATTCACAATAAAATGAACAAAGAAGAATTTATAATAGATGAAAAAATATATGAAAATCACGAAGGATTAAAAATAAAAATAGTATTTTCTAATCTAGGGAGAAGATATAAGAAAATAGGTGAACATTTATATCTAATGTTAGAAAAAGAAGAGTTAAAATTAGAAGATAAATTGACAGCAATGGTAAGAATAGAAAGAGAAAATGAAGAAATAGATAGGAAAAAGGAAATAGAAAAAATAAAATAACAAACTACAGAAGAAATACGAAAAATAGAAGAAACTAAAAATAGTAGAATTGCTGAATTAGAAAAAGAACTACAAATGTTAAAAGATTTGAATGAACAAAGACAAAAGGAAAAAGAAGAAAAAGATAAAGAACAAAAATTATTGAACGAGATAAATCAATTTAAGGAAAAATTGGAAATAGAAAACAAAGAATTAGAAATAAATAATATAGACGTTGAAGAGATAGATAATTATGATTCGGAAGATAGTGAAACATATACAAAAATATTAACAAATACAAAAAATTTAGAAATCAATGAAAAACAAGAAGTAATTAATGAGGAAAACTTAGAAAGTACCAACACAAAAATAAATACTCTTGATAAAAAAGAAGATGAAAATATAATACCTAAAACAGCAGAAATAAGAAAACCTGCATATTATAAGAATAAGTTTAAAAAGTATAATGAATACAACAAATGGACACCAAAACAGATATTTAATAAAAATTATAACTTTTTAGACCTAGACTATGTAATAGATACTGAAAAAACAATACAATTATGGATAGGATATATGACAAAACAATTATTAGATAATAATATAAACATAACAGATGCACCAGAATATATAGAAAGAACACTAATAGGATCAGTAAAACTATGGTTTTCAAATTTAACTGAAAATAGCAAGAAAGTATTAAGAACTAATGAACCTATAGAAGGAACATCATCAACAACAAC
>NW_025844525.1:0-1025 GCF_002878395.1 Capsicum annuum | reverse complement strand
TGGTGACTTTTATTTTGATAAAAGTCACCATCATTTCTTTACATTTTTAGTCAAGTCTGTGTCAAAACAAGCGAGAAAGGATTTCAAAATTTACTACCAGTCTTTCCAATTATAGGAGGAAAAGCCAAGGAACAGCACAGGAAAGAAATATGATTGTAATTCAACACAAAACAAAGGAAGTCTATCAACCGACAGGCTGTTGGATTCATGGAAGCATTTAGACTTGGGAAAATGGTGCACCTCAGAGGCATGGTAAAATGAAAGCCCATTGTTCGAGTCAGAACTCACTTCCTTCAATCTGGATCCGAGTCAATGATTCGGCAAGACAGGGCAGGTGTCAGCAATTTGGAACAAAGATGAAAGGAACGAGTGTTGGGGCAGACACCTGAGAAGCTAAGAGTTGCAAACCGCCACTAAGTTTCTAACTGACAAATTTTCTTTGTTAAAATATGGGCAAATTCGCTTCACCTAATTCAGCTACTATCGGAAGTCCACATCCGTGAGGATTTTACTTTATGTTCAGGACCCTCCTGAAAAATGGGATTTTACTTTATGTTCAGTACCCTCCTGAATAATGGGATTTTACTTTATGTTCAGGACACTCCTGAAAAATGGGATTCTACTTTATGTTCAGGACCCTCCTGAAAATGGGATTTTACTTTCTATTCATGACCCTCCTGAAAAATGAGATTTTACTTTATGTTCAGGACCCTCCTAAAAAATGGGATTTTACTTTTTGTTAAGGGCCCTCCTGAAAAATGGGACTTTACTTTATGTTCAGGACCCTCCTGAAAAATGAGATTTTACTTTTTGTTCAGGGATTTTACTTTATGCTCAGGATCCTCCTAAAAAATGGGATTTTACTTTATGTTCAGGACCTTCCTGAAAAATGGGATTTTACTTGCTGTTCAGGACCCTCCTAAAAAATGGGATTTTACTTTATGTTCAAGACCCTCCTGAAAAATGGGATGTTACTTTCTGTTCAGGACCCTCCTGGAAAATGGGACAACGCTTTCAAAAATGAA
>NW_025844524.1:0-1425 GCF_002878395.1 Capsicum annuum | reverse complement strand
TTGTTAGGGTTATGGAAACCTTGTAGTATACTCTCTATTGCTATGGGTTTTTGAATTTATGATGTGTTAATCCACTTATATCATTACTCTCTTCATTTTGATTGAATTCTCATGGTTGCAAACATAGGGAATGCGCCATTATAGCAACAACTTGTTTGATAGAAAAGTTATTATTTGGAAAAGAGAGTGTGACGAGAAAATAGGGTTTCCAACCTCTATTTTACACGTTAATAATGCCCTAGCAGGATTAACGTCTTGGAGAGTTCGTACAATTTGTTGTACACTTTGGATTCGAGAGAACTAAGGTGAATAAATCCTTGATGGTTGAAAAACACTTGGATTTAGAATTAGAATACGTCTCTCTATAAGTGCATGCATGTATAAAATCCGTATTACTCATAGTTAATAGAGAAGTAGGAGCTACAAGGTGGACAAAACCCTAACTTGTCATTCTCTGTGATCAAATATTATTACACATATCATCTCATCGTTACACTGATAATATTATTATGCACCTAAACCGAAACCCCCCTTATCTTGGAACCTTCGACCAACAGTCTAATAATAATCGCAATACTTAGTGATCATAGTATTCCCTGTGGGATTCAAAACCCAACCCAGTTGGGTTCTATATTTGACAGCGACCGTTTGCACTTTCTAACGAGATTTGTAATTTTGCCGTATCAAATTTTGGCGCCGTTGCCGGCGAATACGGTTGTCAACTAAGTTTGTGATAATTAATAGACCCTTTGGTCAAAGATTCTCAAATTTTACTTTTTGTTTGTTGTTTTTGTTTTGTTCAGGTTTAGTGGAGTGCATGCCAAATACACGAAGATCTGGTCAGCCATTATTACCTATAAATCCTGAACCACATCTCATTGGCAGAATGGATGCGCAACGAGACCTTGAAAGGATGGCTACTCAACAGGAGCAGGCTAGATTAGCTGCATTGGCAGCTGCGCAAGTAAATCTATAGAATGCTGATAACCCAGGTCGGATACCAAATCTTGATGATGAGGACCTGGGTGATGATAAGTTATTTAATCCTAGGCGTGCAGATGATATGGTTGCACCAGTGAACAGGAATGTCAACAGAGATCGTCAAGCTAGAATGAGACCCGAACGCCGAGCTGTACAAGTTGATTTTGATGATGATGATGACGACTTGGATGGGGCTGGTGCCACAAGGGCTATTATTCCTCCGCCCTTGGCACCCGAAGCCAAGTTCAATATCACTAGCACCATGATCCAGCTAGTGCAACTCAAAGGGTTATTTGGTGGACTTGCAGGCGACGATCCTAATATGCATTTGATTAATTTTATCTCAACATGAAAATCGTTTGATAATCCAGGGGTTGGACAGAATGTGATCCGGCTACGCTTATTTCCATTGTCTCTATCTGGAGAGGCAACTCTATGGTTAAA
>NW_025844523.1:0-1508 GCF_002878395.1 Capsicum annuum | reverse complement strand
CAAGAAGATCCTAAAGTTGAGAGTTCAACTCCTTAAGCTTATGATAATATAAATAAGTTAGGTGCCAGTCTCTAGGTCAATAACAAACTCAGTCATACAGGAAGCAGGTACACCAGGTAGATCGATAGGGGAAACATCAGGAAACTCATGAACTACAGGAATAAGTTCAAGTAACGGATTCTCCATTCTAACATCATGAATATAGGTAAGACAAGACTCACAACCCCTCAAATTAAGTCTCCTATCACACATATAAGAAATAGTCCCTTTTGGCTCATGGCTAACAACTCCCTGCCACATGAACGGGGGTATATTGTGCATGGATAAGGTAAAGATCTTGGAAAAACAATCTATGACCGTATTACAGTGGGATAAACAGTCCATTCTGAGAATCACAAAAAAATCCACCATGTCTAATATAATGAGAACAACACGAGTATCAACATCTCTAACAGTCCCAAGACTGGATCTGAATACCTGATCCACTACTAAAAAATCACCCACAAGAGTAGATACACATAATGGAAAAGATAAGAAATTCCATCTAAAAAACTGAAGATAGCCTCGGGCCTAGCAGGTACTGTATACAACTGATCATGCCCTCCACCTGGCTGGGATCTGGACCAATATTCAATCCTACTTAATTAATGACTGATACGCCCATATTATACCTCTCTTACCAGAGAGTAAGCGGTCGCTATCAAATATAGAACCCAACTAGGTTGGGGTCAAATCCTACAGAGAATATGTTGCTAATTAAGTTGTATGCAGATTAGTTGACTTTTAATCATTCATTTTCGTAAAACAAAAGGTGGGATTTTATTCAGTTCACAAATTAATGGTTTCAGTTTAACAAGATGAAGTATGTGTTGTAATGTTTAAATTCATAGAAATAGCAAGCTAAGGTTATGTCCACCTTATAGTTTTCAATACTTTCTAACTATGGGCTTTACAAATTCATATATATATATCATGCTTACAGAGAAACATATTATATTAAATAACATAATCCTAGTGTTTCTCAACCATCAAGGACTAATTCACTTTAGATCTCTCGAATCAAAAGTGTTTACAAAAACAATACGAAATCTCCAAGTAGTTAATCCTGTTAAGGCATTAACATATGAAATAGGGGTTGGAAATCCTATATTCTTATCACTACTCTCTTTTTCGAACAACAACCTTTCTCTCAAATAAGTTGTGTTTAAGGAACATCCTCTATGTTTGCAACCACGAGAACTCAAGATAAATGAAGAGAGTATGATGTAAACAAATCAATCCATAATGAATTCAAAACCCAAAGTAATAGATTGTATGCTACAAGGCTTTCATAACCCTAACTAATAAACTTAGCTACTCATAAATAAAACGGGAATCATCATAGAAATATTCATCATACCAAAAAGTAAATACAATCTTGGTAGAGAAGATGAAGTTGCGTGTTTTTCCCCTCTGTGCTAAGCCGCCACTCTCCTCCCCAAAAAAATACAAAATAATGAATAATGATA
>NW_025844522.1:3630-4329 GCF_002878395.1 Capsicum annuum | reverse complement strand
TTAAAATAAATAAATAAATATATATATATATATATATATATATATATATATATGCGAGTCTTGTATCGCAATTTTTCATGCAAAATATGTGCATCTCATACAATTTGTCAAGTAATTAAAGCGTTTGTGTCTAGGGGAGTGCATCGGTCGGTTCAGTTGGGTTTTACATAATATCGTTAGATTTATCGATTTTTGGTTTTTAAATATGCTAAACCAATAACCAAACCAGTAAAATATTTTTTTTTGGTTTTTAGTCCTTAACGATTCGGTTTTCGGTTTAACCGATAAGAAAATACTCATAAAATAGAAATAGTAGTAACTAACATGTAAAAAATGAATCTTAGTTGCCACAAAAATCCTACATGAAGTGTTTAAATTTACAAAAACCTTCAAGTTTGAACTAAATGTTGTTATGAGAAATTAAGAGTTTATATAATGGAAATAATAGGTTTGTTAATTTGTAGAAATAAAAGATAAATATATAATAATTCATATATATATTCTTATTGGATTATCGGTTTACCCAATAACCCAATAAGAAAAAATCAAACCAAACCAATAACCCAATAATTTTTTGTACACCCCATACTTTCAGACTTGAATGTAAATTGTCATTTCTACTTGTACACATTCCAAAAACCATAAATCTATTGTGAATATAGTGTTTTAATCAACTATGTGGTGTATAAATCTAGTTGA
>NW_025844522.1:0-3530 GCF_002878395.1 Capsicum annuum | reverse complement strand
TTCTTATTGGGTTATTGGGTAAACCGATAACCCAATAAGAAAAAATCAAACCAAACCAATAACCCAATAATTTTTTGTACACCCCATACTTTCAGACTTGAATGTAAATTGTCATTTCTACTTGTACACATTCCAAAAACCATAAATCTATTGTGAATATAGTGTTTTAATCAACTATGTGGTGTATAAATCTAGTTGAGCATGAATTGAGATCATAGAGGTCCCCTAACTCAAGGACGAGTTGAAAGTTTTTCCATCGATTGAGTTTTATTAAGCGTTAAAACTTGGGTCAACTTCATTCGGTCATTAATCTTTGTATATATTGAATTAAAATTCCTACTATATATCAAATGAAAGGCCTTCGAATTATCTTTCTAACGATACCAATTTTGCAAAAATCCTACACCCGAGGAAGAAGTTATGGCTTTGTAAAGTGAAGTGTGTCGTCCAGCATAAGGTGTGCGCCGCACAACCTAATGTGTGCGATAAAGAGTGCGCCGCACAATCTATATTATGCGATAAGGTGTGGACCACATACATTACTACTCAAGTGACTTAAACACTCTATTTTTAGGGTAAAATAGTCCTTTTCCCACCCTTATTTAGCCATAAACACGGAATTCAGTCCCTAAATACCCCAAAATACACCTTCATTCATCAAAATTGCTCAAGAACTCTCCTTAGGGTTTCAAAATAAAAACCCAAGCAACTCAAGATTCAACCGTGGGTTTTTGAAACTAATTGCATATTTGGAATCCCCAGAACGTAGGCTTCAAGAAACACCTATAATCTTCTCATATAGCAGTATGTGGGGTTATGCTAAAATCTCATGGGCCTTTAAATTCATGTTTTACAATGGGGGTTTTGAAACTATGAATATAATCATGTTTTGAACATTTCTATAATATTGATTTGGTTTTTAGGCCTATTTCCAAAGTGATTTGACATATTATTTATTTATATGCATGTGTTTTTAAAAGGTATTAATTTGAGAGCATGAATTATATGGAATCCCTCTCTTGATATGAATTTGTTTTAAATGTTCATATGATGTAAATTGTTTGAAAACATCTTGAAAAGCATGACAGGAAATGTTTTGAGAATTGATATGATTTTGACTTGAAAACTAGAGGGCTATTTATGTTGAAACATGTTGAATACAATGGTTGAATGAGAAGAATGATGTGATATTAATGGATTATAAGTTGGTTATGATGATACCCTACAGAATATGATATGTGATTGAATCAGATAAAATTTGAATGCATTGATTTTACATGAGATAGGTGGATGCCCGAAGAAGGCGTTAGAGTGTAAGGAATAATCGCTGGAAACCGTGTTTGCCGACATGGGAATTTGGTACCCTGCTTTGTGATCTTATGTACCTGACTTTATGTTATTTCCAAGTTGGGACTATGGTTAGGAGCCCTGCTTTGTGATCTTGTGCACTACCATTGGGTCGAGACACCCTGTTGTGTGATCTTGTGTCTCTTCCCCTCACTTATACTCAAATCTCGATGGCAACCGAGGTTTGACAGTTGGTGTAAATGTGGTATGTAGGGTATTCCACCTAGCTCAGCTGCATTACATTGTTGTTGAAAATAATTAAATTACACCCATTTCAAATGATTTGATATGAAACTGCTTTATAATGGATCTCAACTATATTTTGTAAAAATATTATGTTTTGTTTTGATATCTCTACATACCAGTACTTTTGTATTGACCCCCTTCCCTTCCAGGTTTGGAGGCATAGTTATGGGGTTCAGAAAATTAGTAAATTCCTCAGACAGATTTGCAGAGTCACTTGGTGAGCCTTTTATATTTCGGAAGGCCTGATATCTGGTAGTTTCATTTATCATTTATTAGTTTTGGATCTACTGGGGGCTTTGTCACAATTTTCAGATAGATATTTATTTCAGTCATGTAGTAGAGATTTCGTAGACGTTATAGAGATGTTGTGTTGAGATTGTGGAACATTATTCCCTGTTATTGATTTCATATGATTCTTGACCATGTTTCTGTAATATTTTTTATCTTCCACATTTCTATTATCATATGAGTTATGTGCATAATTATCAGACAAATAGGGGTGTTTCAGGCCTTCATGGTTTGGAATGCTCATCACGGCCAGGGCCCCAGTTCGGGTTGTGACAAAATTGGTATTAGAGCACGGTTCATGGTCCCAGAGTGTCTGCAAAATCACGTTGGGTAGAGTCTTATTTATGGGTGTGTAGCACGCCACACTTATAAGCAGGAGGCTACTAGGTGTTTAGGAATGTCTCTCTTTCTTCATGTTCCAGTTCGTACAATAGAGTCAAAATGTTCCTATTTCATACTGTCATTCGTGCTATGGTGTCGCCCATATGAAGGTAAAGTCATCCCAAATTCTTTCCTTACTCTGATATTCTCAGACATGTCCCATTATTGGGGTGATTCAAGTGCAAAAAGTTTAGAATCTACATGATATAGTCTTTTCCGATTGTGTCCTATAAGAAAAAAAATTATGCAAAGACTCTAGAGGAGTCTGTTGGTTCTTCAATATGTGTTGATTCTGATGTAAACATTGATCCTGATGGAATCGTGCTTTCTAGCTTAAGGTATTAAGTGCATCTAGTCCCTCCCAAAAATCTAGATATAGGTGTTGACGGTGTATAGCAGAATGTTTGAACTGTATTTCCACCCGAATAGTAGCATAAGTTAAAGTGTTGTTGTCATGACCTATCAGTAATGACATTAGACCAAGAAGTTAGTGATGTGAAGTCATAAAGCTAGAAGTCATAGTGAGGGTGATTTTTGGTGTAAATGAATATTTCAGTTGAATAACCGATATTTGAGGATGGTTTACCCCTTTATAGTGATAAACTAATGTGGTAGCTAGTAGCACGTGTGGATGGTATGGTAGTCCATGGGGGAAGTATTTTACTCAGATTTTTATTTATACAGAGTAAGATGTGTATTCTTAGACCATTAAACATTGTGTCAATTTCCTATCTCTTGTAATATGTAATCTTGTTATCATGGTGTTTTTGAAAAAAAAAAATTTAAAGTCTAGTGAAGCCGTGTGGGGCTTTTTCGATTCACTAGCATAGTTGCCTTGTCATCCATCTCATTTTCTTGTTCAAAATACAAAACCAAAGTCTAGTGAAGCCGTGTGAGGCCTATTTCGATTCACTAGCAACTTGTTGTACTTTTGTTGGTTTAATATATGTATGGCTGAATCTATTTGCATGAGATGGAGTTGGTAAAGAGGTGATTCGTCCTTGTGAGTTAGTTTAGTATAAGGTAGAGAAGGAGTTGTTAGTCAGGGTGATTTGTTGGTTGCTTGAATGTGAAAAATGGCTATATTAGCGAGTAAGTTATGATTATAGACTCGTGGTTGTTTGAGGAATTTGAAGGCAGTCTAAATGTATGCTTGAGTAAGTAAGTATGAGGTGAGAAATCCGCATAAGTAGATAAGATCGTATGGGGTTATAATATCAAATTAAGGTTGATCATGTCTATTATGTGACCTTACCTCTTGACTTTTT
>NW_025844521.1:0-1451 GCF_002878395.1 Capsicum annuum | reverse complement strand
ATGCGTTAAGTCGTAAGGCTATGATGGAGCCTATAGAAAGGTAAGGGATGATTAAAGATCTTCACCAGTTAGCTAGTTTGGGAGTTCGCCTTCTTGAAACTCCGAATAAAGAGCTTATCGTACATAATGCTGCGGGATCTCCATTAGTAGCTGAAGTGAAAGAGAAGCAATATGCAGATCCTATTTTATTACAGCTTAAGGAGAACGTTTAGAGTGGTGAGACCAAGGCATTTGAGCTTACGTGAGAAGGAGTACTTCAGTGCCAAAACCGATTGTGTGTGCCGGATGTAGACGGGATAAGAAAAAATATTATGACAGAGGCATATTGTTCAAGGTATTCCATTCATTCAGGATCAACCAAAATGTATCAAGATTTGAAAGATATGTATTGGTAGAATGACATAAAGAAAAGCATAGCAGAATTTGTAGCTGAATATCCAAATTGGCAAAGAGTTAAAGTTGAGCACCAAATACCCGGAGGTTATATGTAATGCATTGATCTTCTAAGATGGAAGTGGGACATGATCAACATGGATTTCGTTATTGGTTTGCCTCATACATCCCGAAAGTTCGATTCTATATGGGTGATTGTTGATAGGCTTACCAAATCTGCACATTTTCTACCAGTTAGGACCACTTACACAGTTGAAAAGTATGCGAAGCTGTACATTAAAGAGATAGTCTGATTACATGGAGTGCCATTTTCTATTATATCAGATTGGGGAACCCAATTTACCACAAACTTTTGAAAGTCTTTTCAGAGGTGTTTGGGAACACAAGTGAAGTTGAGTACAACTTTTCGCCCTCAAACAGATGGACAAGCAGAACGTACTATCCAAACACTTGAAGATATGCTAAAAGCTTGTGTAATAGATTTTAAGGGCAACTGGGATGATCATTTACCTCTTATTGAGTTTGCCTACAATAATAGCTATCATTCAAGTATCAAAATGGCACCATATGAAGCTTTATATGGAAAAAAGTGTAGATCACCAATAGGATGGTTCGAAGTGGGTGAAACTCTTTTGTTCGGACCGAATCTTTTTTATCAAGCCATAGAGAAGGTTAAAGTAATTCAGCAACGACTGAAAACAACCCAAAGTCGACACAAGTCATATGCGGATAGTAGAAGGAAAGGGCTAGAGTTTTCTATATGTGATTGGGTATTTTTGAAGGTATCACCAATGATAGGGGTAATGAGATTTGGAAAGAAAGGGAAGTTGAGTCCACATTATATAGGACCATATAAGATCACTCGAAGGTTTGGACAAATTGCATATGAATTAGAGCTACCCCAAGAGCTCTCATCAGTACATCTGGTATTTCATGTGTCAATGCTTCGAAAGTGCATCGGAGATCCATCACATATCACTTCTACTGAGAATGTGCAAGTTACGACAGATCTTACCTATGAGGAAGTGCCTATTGCTAATCTAGATCGCCAAGTTAAG
>NW_025844520.1:0-1804 GCF_002878395.1 Capsicum annuum | reverse complement strand
TACCCGTTAAGACCACTTACACAGTTGAAGAATATTCGAAGCTGTATGTTAAGGAAATAGTCCGATTACATGGAGTGCCAACTTCTATTATATCGGATCGGGAAACTCAATTTACCGCAAACTTTTGGAAGTCTTTCCAACGGAGTTTGGGAACACGAGTGAATCTGAGTACAGCTTTTCACCCTCAGACGGATGGACAAGCAGAGCGCACCATTCAAACACTTAAAGATATGCTACGAGTATGTGTTATAGATTTTAAAGGCAGTTGGGATGATCATTTACCTCTTATTGAGTTTGCCTACAATAATAGCTATCATTCAAGTATCAAAATGGCACCATATGAAGCTTTATATGGGAGTAAGTGTAGATCACCAATAGGATGGTTCGAAGCGGGTGAAACTCTTATATTCGGACCGGATCTTGTGTATCAAGCCAGAGAAAAAGTCAAGGTGATTCAGCAACGGTTGAAAATAGCCCAAAGTCGACACAAGTCATATGCGGATAGTAGAAGAAGAGGGATAGAATTTTCGTTAGGCGATTGGGTATTTTTGAAGGTATCACCAATGAAAGGGGTGATGAGATTTGGCAAGAAAGGAAAGTTGAGTCCACGATATATAGGCCCGTATAAGATTATTCGAAGATGTGGGCAAGTTGCTTATGAATTAGAGATACCCCAGGAACTCTCATCAGTGCATCCAGTATTTCATGTATCGATGCTTAGAAAGTGCATTGGAGATCCGTCTCTTATTACTTCTACTGAAGATGTGCAAGTAACAGCAGATCTTACCTATGAGGAGATGCCTATTGCTATATTAGATCGTCAAGTTAAGAAGATGAGAAATAAAGAAGTAGCATCGGTGAAAGTACTTTGGAGAAATCAACAAAGGGTAGAGATTACATGGGAAGCTGAGGAAGCAAAGAAATATAAGTACCCTCATTTGTTCAAAGATGAAGAGGAAGTTCAAGAAACGGAGTTAGAACATTAACAAGTAAGTTTTTTTATATATGCATAGTATTTATGTGATAATGTGAATGTTAATGATGGACTTGAACTTGTTTCGGTTGAATAACTACGCTAACATTCGAGGACGAATGTCCTAAAGGGGGGAAGGATGTAACACCCCGTATTCAAGTACATGTATTGGCGTATTCAATTACGTGTATTGGTCTTATTTATATGGAATTAATTTTTTATTTTATTTATACCGGAATTTGCCCGTCGATGGTTCCATAAGAAGGTTATTGAATAAGATTTCCAACGATATAAAGATTTTCAAAAACGGATAAGTTTCGGATATAATCGAGCATGTTCGAAACTATAAAATGGTGGCCAGGATATGGTGAACAGTAAATGTGCAGGAAAATTTCCTGCACACAAACTACTGAGGCCTGCCAGTTTTTTGGGTCAACTTTGAACGCTCATATCTCCCTTAATATAATGAACTGGGAGAGCTGTCACCTATGAAAAGAAAGATCTTTGAGTCTTCTTTCCAATGAAATTGGTTTCATCCAAATATGACATCTGAGTAATGAGTTATACTCGTTTTACTTCAGCCTCTCAAAATAAATTTTTAGGGTCAACTTCAAACGATCATAACTCCTTGTACAGGACGAAAGGGGTGGCCTACTTTATATGAAATGAAAGCCCTTTAAATTATCTTTCCAACGATGCCAATTTCACCTAAATCCTATATCGGAGCAAAGATTATGGTCTATCTACATTAGCTTGTCAAAACAGTCCACCGTGGACAGATTCGGATTTACTTAAAATTTTAAGGGCAATATGGTCATTTTCCATCACCTC
>NW_025844519.1:0-3170 GCF_002878395.1 Capsicum annuum | reverse complement strand
ATACGGCGAAAACTCCTACTTTCTTGAAATTCAACTTTAAGTAATACGAATAAGAATATTTTCTTGAATTTCAAATAATACGAAGAACAAGTTTCTTGAAATTCAACTTCCAAGTGATAGGAACTAAGAAAGGCTACAAAAATGTCCAAACAAAAATTGCATGCAATAAATGTAAATACCCGAGGAGGAATTGAATGTATGCTTGTTGTTGAACAATAGTTTGTTCCATTGCCCTAAATCTTCTCGCGACTCCACCATTATTCCTATGAGCGAATTCCAATAACGCGTCCTGAAACAAATCTTCAAAGTGTGCTGGCCTTTGCTCTACGGGTGTCCGTCTAAACTCCCTTTTTAGTCTTGGTCGTCCAAAGTAGTTAATCAAAAACCTGTAGTTCTCTTCTCCGCCTGGGGGAAACATTGGTCTCCAAGCACAATTTTCTCCACTGTTGCGTCCTTCATCCATGCATGCCCCACATTTGATGATCGGAGCAGCCATTTTTCAATTCAATAATGCTGTTGAAGAAGAAGGTAACTAATCCGTTAACTGTTATTTATAATCAGCGCGCCAAGAAAATATCTATCTATCTATCTATCTATATATATATATTATATTTGAAATTTGGATTTCAAATTTCTATTTACATTACGTTTTGACTTTATTGATCATAAATAGAAAATTATTCTTTTGTTTTGTAAATAGCTTTGTTATTGAATCTCTAATATAATGCATGTGTTGGTTTAATTTTCAGGTTTCAAATTTTCTTTTCTGTTAAGTTGGCTTATTGATCAAGAATAACAAAACACCTGTTCATATTTATGTATAACTTTCATTATTGAATCTATAACGTGACTTTATTGTTTTTAAGTTTTAAATTTCGACTTTTATTACACCGAGTGTATAATACTTCATAGAAATTAGGAAGAAAAGAGTAAAATTTATAAACACATTTTCGTTTTGTATCTAATTAAGAATTGTGAAGATAAAAATGTTAAGTCTGACTTACGTTTGCGTCAATCAACTAAATTTATATATAAAATTAAATTATAAATATAAATAGTACTATAATTATTATTTGAAAAATCACGGAAAAAAACAAAACGTGACAAACTTACAAAAAAATTATGATTTAATAGTTATGCTTTCAGTCTCAAAATAATTCTCAATATAATCTCATAGGTGTAGTGTGTGGAGAATAAAATCCATATCTTATTACTACCTTTATAGGGTAGAGAGGTTGTTTTCAGTAAATCCTTGGCTAACTTTCAAAAATTATAATTCAAATGGTTATGCCTTCAATTTCATGAAAATTTTCAATATAATCTCATATGTGGAGTCTATGGACGATATAATACATACCTTATCATTGCTTTTATAGAGTAGAGAGATTGTTTTTGATAGATTCTTAGTTCGAAGTTTGGTAACGTTGCGATCTTTCAACTTATGATGATGTTGAAGAAAAACAAAAATATGTGACGAACTTACAAAAATTATGATTCACTGATTATGCCTTCAAATCTCAAGATTATTTTCAATAATAATCTCATATATGGAGTCTATGGAGGATATAAATACACATCTTATCACTGCCTTTGTAGGGTGAGAGAATTTTTTCAATAGACCCTTGACTCAAAGCTTGAAAACGCTGCGATCTTTCAACATATAATGTCACTGAAGAAAAATAAAAATATGTGTTAGACTTATTTAAAAAATATGATTCAATAGTTTTACATTCAATTTCAAGATAATTTTCAATATAATCTCGTATTTGTACATTATGAAAGATATAATGCGTACCTTATCACACTATTTTGTAAGATAGAGCGATTGTTCTCAATAGACCCCAATTAACTTAAAAAAATAATGACAACATAGATTTAAATTTAATTACAAAAAAAACTTTAAACCAAGTATAACTTGTAACAAAAAGTCAAATTTTGTTAGATTAAAAAGTTCTAAATATTTAGAAATTATCAGATTATAATTTTATCTATTGTAAACTCTAATTATTATTTTCAGATTTGAAAAAAAAAAAAAATGGAAATTGGGAGTGTGAGAGTCCGAAAATTAATATGTACGTACATGGAATTTTCTAAATGGGTTGGTAATGCTCTTGAGATTAATGAAAGCGAGCATTCAGAGGTTGGTTATTGTCTCTTCAACACAAGAGATTATAAAACTTGCTTTCTAAAACTATTTTATAGCTCGACTATAGTGTCCAAACTCTAGTTTCCCCTTAATATCTTGATGATAGTACGAACAAATCTAAAGCATCATATTTGGTCTACTACTATATTTGAGGTAGTAGTATGAACTGCGTATAACTCTACCCTCTCCAAAACTGGCTCTATATGTAATTACACTAAGTATATAATTATTATTGTAGTCGTCATATTATTTCGATTCGAGTATTTTTAGATTTACAAGTATTCTTTGAGCTAGATCATTGCTTTCGTTAATGGGTCTCAGCTTTGTCAATCCATTTTGACTTTCTATCCGTGAATAAAAAATTACACAACTTAATTTTTTTTCAAAGCATTAACTTCATTATTCTAGAGGGTTAGGAAACGATTGTTGTTTGGTATATACTATTAGCTGGTTGAGTTGGATAGCATTTACGTGAGGCAAGGGATCCTAAGGGGTTGTACAACTGCTCGGAAAATTAAAAGGTATAATTTGTTAAACATCGAAATATGATCAATGGTGGGAGAAAGAGACGAATTTAGGAGGCATCAAGGGGAGAATGATCGAGAGAGAGTGTGCTTAGTATGTTTCAAAGTGATTTTGCATATATGGTAAGAAGTATTAGGAAAATATATATAGTTGGAAAGCAAAATTATATTGTGCGGCAAAGTGGAAAAACAATTAAGATTTCTTTGTTTCGAAAATATTTTGCCTTGTTTGCGAGTCTCGGATTTGATTTTGGGAGAATTTGTTTTCGTATAGGTTGGAAGTAGAATTTTGATGGAATTTATCCATGCATCTCTCCATGGATAAATAAAACTTTATACCTCTTATGGATGACCCTGTAATTAGCTGTTCTGCATGCGTGCTCTCTCCTCATCAATGTTGTGTTTATTTTTGTTGTAATTCCTTTAGGATATATGGTGATTTATATATAGTTTAGATTGTGGTGTAATTATTGTAAGTTTTATAAATCTACGGAAAAAAA
>NW_025844518.1:0-3988 GCF_002878395.1 Capsicum annuum | reverse complement strand
TGGAGTGCTCAGCAAGATTGATCAGTTAAAAGGAAGTAAACTCAGCTACGCAAAACAGGTCATTTTGAATGCTGAACTCATATTTGGAACTACACCTCAACAGCAGGCTCTACCTGTAGAGGATGGGTTCTCTGTGAGCCATTTTCTCCTCAATGAACATGTAATGTTTTCGAGTTTTCTGTGGATGGCTTTCGGTGAGTTGCTTGGCTGTAATGACCCAAAACAGATGAATCAGCTTGAAGGATTCGCCTTTGATTGTCTATTAGAGTACCTAGACTCAAAATTTTCTCCAATCTCTGACTCTTGTTTCAGAACCTATACCAAACTACCATCAGGTATGACCAAAGAGATTCTGATTGTTGATATTATTGATGAGGTCGAAGAGTGGACACAATTTGTTGGTTTGATCACAAACGAGCTAATAGAATGGGATATGTGCCAATCTTTGGGTAAATGTACAGACTTCGAGATTGAAGAATATGAATGTGGCACCGAAGTTGCTAGGCATATTCTCCAAGAATTAGTAGATGAAGTTGTTTTAGACCTCTACAGTTCTAGCTAAATTTGGTGGAACTGTTAGTAGCTCCTCTTTTTGAGACTTTGTTGCAAGCCTATCAGTGCTGTTCTCATGTGATAACTCTTGACTCAATAATGTCAAGCAAAGTATTTTGTACAAATCATTGATTCTGCATCTGATTCGACTAATTGTACTTGTGCTTTTGCATTTATGAATATTAAGGACAATCCCTTCGTGAACATCTGTTTGAAGTAGAACATTACAAAAACAAATAGAAAAATGGTTGAAATCTAAGAACAATTTGAAAGGAAACCCAATAAGCCTAAATGGATGCACAAGCAAAAATCTGTTACTACCTCTGACCCAAATTATGTGTCGCCCGTCCCAAAATAAATTTCGTCTTTCCTTATTTGGAAATTTTTCAAAGGCACAATTACCTTTTTACCTTTATTGGACCTACTTGATTTTAAATATATTAATACTTCTTTTTTAGTATTTGTTTTTTTAAAGTGAAAGTCTTATCACTTCAATCAAAACTTTCAGCCTTTTATTTTTACAGTATCAAATTATTATAAACCACAGAGAGCAATTTATTCTTTTTGGTTGGGTAAACCAGTTTTCTTCGACAACTCATTGTTCATATTACTGTGATTTCTCGAGTAAAAATTGGATCTTTAAAGCTAAAGTTAAAGAAAACAAGAATTTGGAGGGACATCACTTTCCACATCTATCATCTTACAATTGGAAAAAGTAACAAACACAACTACAAAGATCAAACTTCTTTTGTTTAGAACTGAAAATTGATTGAGACAGTGAGCTACCCAAGAGACAACATCCTTCTCCGCTATTTCCTATAACGCATCATATGCCTCATCAATACTTCACACTCACGGTACATTGATAGGAGTGCATTTCCGACATAGCACTTGATATGATATCCTACATTAACAAGTCAGCCATGTAATTTGCTTTCCAAATTCGAATGCAGCAACATCAAGTAAGAAAATATTGTATGTCTGAACAAGAAGTATAACAAGCATATTTTTTACAAACTCTAAACATGAATAGAAAATGTCCATTTCACTTTGTCTTGATGAATGTTTGATCCTTTTAGAAGCACCGTGATCCGAAGTTCACTCCACAGCAAACTGTTTTCTGTTAATCTTTCGAGTATTGAATATTGTCAACCTCAACTTCAACGTACTTCCACTTCACATGTATTACCTCAAAAATGAAAATACACAACAAAAAAATTTCCTACAATTTTGTTTTTAGTTTCTGCACTTATTTACTCCCACACCGAATACTTAGTTGCCAACAAATATCAAGCTGATGCAATGCACCTCTCGGAGAGCTCTTCAAGAAGCTAGTCTTTAACAACCACCGTAAAACAGTAAAGTTAAAAGCCCGACCTTTTCATTTTTTTAGGTAGGTCAACACAGATGACACACTCCTATTTGCTTTCCCACCATTCACAACCTTACGTTTCTCCTATCTCAACTCTCTCTTCACCGAAAGTACATAGGCTAGCCCATGTTCTGTGATATTTCAACATAAACACAGATCATCAAAATGTCAACATATGATTAAATGTTCAGTCACTTGACAGTGGTGAGAGTGACTCACAGAACACCAAATTTAACAAACATAACACGGAAGTTACCGTTGTCTCAATGAATAACATCCTAAAGTGAGGATATCAATACCAATAAAACATCAGATGCAAACTTTCAAATACAGTGTACACCAGTCAACGGCCACAAACAGTAAAGTACAAATAGAAAAACAAATCAATGACATGAAATAAAAATAAATGTCACAAATAAAGGACAATAAATTTTATCAAGAGTAAGGATCAAGGAAGACTAAAGTCTCATGAACATGATAGTGGTAGGATATTTGGCAGGGAAAGGGAGTGAGACGACTTTGAACGGGACAAGGAAAAGTATAAGAAAAGTAACATCATACCAATAAATTATGATAATCAATATAGAATTATTATAAATTGGCAAAATGTGCATGAGGGAAACTATAATAAAAGTATAAGAAAAAGGACTTTTTAAAAATATTAAATTCATTTCACAAGAGGCTTGAGGTTGGAGGAATGGAATATTAAAAGGAACGGTTTGATTGTTGATACTTTTTTCTATAAGACAACTATAATATCGCGCTAACCTCTTAGATAGTCACTCAGCTAATAGTTATTACCTCAGAAAATCACCATTCTTCTTGATTCTCAGAACGTGACTTTCTAAGATAATATTATTAGTTGAGTGACTATATTAGAAATCGACTCCGATAATAACACAATCATATCTAAGAAGCGGAAGAAGTGTATAATCTTTGTCTGCAGGTAGTTTTGGAGAAAAAACTAACAGTAGAAAATATGGGAAGTATCATCATAGAGTAGAAATCAACTTTAGAAGTACATTATATATAATCTTCAAAGCTCCATCAACTGTCCTACAACAATAGAATCAAAACTAAGGGATGCTCAACCACGTTAAGCCTCGAGGAATAGTTTAATCCAACAATACTTGATGATTTACGTAACACAGAGGCTCTTTCTATAGGTCAAAAGACAGGTTTTGTGCAACATCACGACTCCTTGGACAACTTTTGTGTAGTCATGAGACTTTTTGTCAACTAGGTTGCAGTTTCTCTAGACGACATTCCGTCATCCCCGAATGGTTTCAGCACACCAGCAAGCTCATCGATTTTTTCCTTCTTAAGTAGTCGCGCAGAAACCTCCAAAAGAGACTCTAAAGCTTCAGCTCTTTGTTTAGTGGGATTACCCCAGTCGTCTTTGTCCTCCTTACTAGCTAATGCGGCTAGTGACTTGAGTTGCGAAACCTTATCATCCAGACCAATTGAAATAGAAAAACAACAACAAGAAGCCCAGTGTATCTGGGGAGGGTAAAATGTACACAGTCCATACCGCTACCCCCGAAGAAGTAGAGAGGTTGTTTCCGATAGACCCCCGGCAATTGAAATAGAAGAACATAAATAAAAATCATTTTATCAAATACGTTATGATGGAACACCTCATACAATGTAGCTCACTACCAAAACTATGAGGAGAACTATTAAATTAGACAAAAATCTAGCAAGTACGAGATATTGAATGTCTGTATTATTCTGAATTGCTTTATATTTCATAAACGCGATGTTCCTTGGTTGAAGTTTTTGTTTGTACCTTTGTTGTTTCGTGATGTACTTAACGAACTTGTTGTAACACCCCGTATTCAAGTACGTTTATAGGCGTATTCAAGTACGTGTATTGGTCTTGTTTATATGGAACTAATTTCTTTTATATTTATACAGGAATTTACCCGTCGATGGTTCCATACGAAGGTTATTGAATAAGCTATACAACGATATAAAGATTTCCTAAAATGGATAGGTTTCGGATATAATCGAGCTAGTTCGAAACTATAAAACGGTGGCCGGGATATTTGGGAATAGTAAATG
>NW_025844517.1:0-1308 GCF_002878395.1 Capsicum annuum | reverse complement strand
AGGAACTTATTGGTATATCAATCAAACGTTTTGGAGTCATTAATAGCACATGGATCTTGTTTGAGTAACCGGATACCTTCTAACATTCATTAGTGCAATAAATATGTAAGATTTGGAAGACAAGTAAGTATTGGAATGTCTTGACATCTTGTAGGGTGGAAACAAGTTCATTGGTAACGTAGGACATCATACAAAACCATTATGGATCACATGTTATTGAATAACTTTGGAAACTTTCTTAATAGAACAATTGTTCACTTTTATGCCAAAGATATGGTATAGAGTATGCTTTACATACCTGACTGTCAACCTTCAATACTAGTCCCAAATGGAATTCCTGTCTTTTCAGATTACTTATCTACAATGAACATATATAGTAATCTAGTATTAGCAACCAAACATCACAATTCAATTATTTGAATTCACCAAACTAGTGGTTAAGTAGTAAGCCTTAGTCACTCCATAAAGGGTCATACTCCAATTACATTCACATGCCATGCATATTCATACAACATCCTCCAATATCAAGTTTGGATTCATTTATTCTTCCAACCAATCCATTAAACCAAATTGAGCCATAGACATAAATAATCATCAATTCAACAGTATATCACCATATCCACCTTCCATAACTCAATTACTATATGCACCTTCCATAATTCAATACAACCAAACCATGCAAAATAGTCCATAACCCTATTTCCATCACCTTTCAATAACAACCAATACATATAATCCTCTATCACACTTACACATATGGAAAAGAATAAAAGCAAACAATATTCATACCTTAGACTTAACCTCTTGATTATGCAATCCTGTTTGCACAAATAATAGGAGCCGTTCGAAGCTCTCGAGATGACAAACGCAGTTATTGGATTACTTTGGAATTTCTATGGTTGAATCAAAAGTAATTTAAAGGTCAAATTTGGCTAGGGTTTGTTATTTCTCAATGATTGATGATGAAAATGAGTTTTTGAACTCATATACATGTATATATACACATATTCCCGTCCATAATATAATAGGAAATCACCAAAATGCCTTTAAAATTTAAATAATGTCAAATCTGTCCTTTGGTGGACTGTTTTAATAAGCTAAAGTAGATAGACCATAACTCTTTGCTCCGATATCGGATATGGGTGAATTTGGTATTGTTGGGAGGATAATTCAAAGGAATTTCATTTCATCAAAAGTAGGTCACCCAGTTCGTCCTGTACAAGGAGTTACGGTCATTTGATGTTGACCCTAAAAATCTGTCTTGGTAGGACGAAGTAAAACGAGTATAACTCCTTACTCAGACGTTGG
>NW_025844516.1:1068-1864 GCF_002878395.1 Capsicum annuum | reverse complement strand
CGACCATAAGAGCTTGCAATATATTTTTAATCAGAAGGATCTAAATTTAAGGCAGCGGAGATGGCTTGAACTATTAAAGGACTACGATGTTGATATCTTGTACCATCCAGGGAAAACAAATGTGGTAGCTGATGCGTTAAGTCGTAATAAGCAGAACGTACCATCCAAACACTTGAAGATATGCTACGAGCTTGTGTGGTAGATTTTAAGGGCAACTGGGATGATCATTTACCTCTTATTGAGTTTGCCTACAATAATAGCTATCATTCAAGTATCAAAATGACACCATATGAAGCTTTATATGGAAGAAAGTGTAGATCACCAATAGGATGGTTCGAAGTGGGTGAAACTCTTTTATTCGGATAGGATCTTGTTTATCAAGACATAGAGAAGGTTAAAGTAATTCAGCAACGACTGAAAACAGCCCAAAGTCGACACAAGTCATATGTGGATAGTAGAAGGAGAGGACTAGAGTTTTTAATAGGTGATTGGGTATTTTTGAAGGTATCACCAATGAAAAGGGTAATAAGATTTGGCAAGAAAGGGAAGTTGAGTCCACTTTATATAGGCCCGTATAAGATTACTCGAAGGTTTGGAAAAGTTGCATATGAATTAGATCTGGTATTTCAATTGTCAATGCTTCGAAAGTGCATCGGAGATCCATCATATATCACTTCTACTGAGGATGTGCAAGTTGTGGAAGATCTTACCTATGAGAAAGTGCCTATTTCTATTCTAGATCGCCAAGTTAAGAAGATGAGAAATAAAGAGATAGCATCTGTAAAAGTACGTTGGA
>NW_025844516.1:0-968 GCF_002878395.1 Capsicum annuum | reverse complement strand
GAATAACTACGCTAACATTCGATGACGAATGTCCTAAAGGGGGGAAGGATGAAACACCCCGTATTCAAGTACGTGTATTGGCGTAATCAAGTACGTGTATTGGTCTTATTTATATGGAATTAATTTTTTTATTTTATTTACACCGGAACTTACCCGTCGATGGTTCCATGCAAAGGTTATTGAATAAGCTTTCCAATGATATAAAGATTTCAAAAAATGGATAGGTTTCGGATATAATCGAGCACGTTCGAAACTATAAAACAGTGGCCGGGATATTTAGGAATAGTAAATGTGCAGGAAAATTTCCTTCACACAAACTACTGAGGCCAGCCGAATTTTGGGTCAACTTCGAATGATCATAACTCCCTTAATATAATGAACTGGGAGAGATGCGACCTATGAAAAGAAATATATTTGAGTCTTCTTTCCAATTCAATTGGTTTCATCCAAACCCAACGTCTGAGTAAGGAGTTATACTCTTTTTACTTCAGCCTATCAAAATAGATTTTTAGGGTCAACTTCAAACGACCATAACTCCTTGTACAGGATGAATTGGGTGGCCTACTTTATATGAAATGAAATCCCTTTGAATTATCTTCCAACGATACCAATTTCACCCAAATACGATAACGGATCAAAGAGTTATGGTCGATCTACTTTAGCTTATCAAAACAGTCCACCAAAGGACAGATTTGACATTATTTAAATTTTAAAGGCATTTTAGTCATTTCCTATTATATTATGGACGGGAATATGTATATATATACTTGTATATGAGTTTAGAAACTCATTTTTATCATCAATCATTGAGAAAGAACAAACCCTAGCTAAATTTGACCTTTAAATTACTTTTGATTCAACCGTAGAAATTCCAAAGTAATCCGATAACTGCGTTTGTCATCTTGAGAACTTCGAACGGCACCTATTATTTGTGCAAACAGGATTGCATAATCAAGAGGTGAATTCTA
>NW_025844515.1:0-1456 GCF_002878395.1 Capsicum annuum | reverse complement strand
TACAAGAAATTAAACTATATATTAGGGAGAAAAAAAAATCTTAAGTGAAAATTAAGAAACTAATAGAGAAAAGTGACTTAGAACAACAATAACATATTCAGTGAAATTTCACAAGTAGGATGTAGGGAGGGTGGTGTCTGTACAGTATTACCCCTATCTTTTGAAGGTAGAACAACTGTTTTCGATGGACCCTCTGTCCGGGTAAAACTTTAATGGAAAAATAGCATAAACATACACCTTAACTTACCACGTTTACACAAATCTCCACCTTTATAAAGTAATTACAAAAATTTTAGCTAATTATGTATCTTCGTTGGATGTACCAGAAGCTAATTATGTATCTCGACAGACTCAAAATCGGGAAAAAGAGTATCGGGAGCTAATTATGTATCATTATAAAGGAAAAATGTATCTTCGTTGGATGTATTATGTATCTCGATAGATCCCAAATTAAAAAAATGTATTGAGAGTTAATTATGTATCTTTATAAAGGAAAAAATATATCTTCGTTGGATGTATCAGGAAATAATTATGTATCTTGACAAACCCAAAATCAAGATTTTCATATAAAATGTCGATTGTTCATTGCTTACCTTTTGAAGATCTTGACTAAAGACTCAAAGATTTTTATTCTCATAGATCACAGCTCTCCCAGTTCATTATATTAAGGGAGTTATGATGGTTCGAAGTTGACCCAAAAAATTGGCTGGCCTCAGTAGTTTGTGTGCAGGAAATTTTCCTGCACATTTACTATTCCCAAATATCCCGGCCACCGTTTTATAGTTTCGAACGTGCTCTATTTTATCCGAAACCTATCCGTTTTTGGAAATCTTTATATCGTTGGAAAGCTTATTCAATAGCCTTCGCATGGAACCATCGACGGGCAAATTCCGATATAAATAAAATTAAAAAAAATTAATTTCATATAAATAAGACCAATACACGTACTTGAATACGCCAATACACGTACTTGAATACGGGGTGTTACATCCTTCCCCCTTTAGGACATTCGTCCTCGAATGTTAGCGTAGTTATTCAACCGAAACAAGTTCAAGTCCATCATTAACATTCACATCATCACATAAATACTATGCATATATAAAAAAAACTTACTTGTTAATGTTCTAACTCCGTTTCTTGAACTTCCTCTTCATCTTGGAACAAATGAGGGTACTTAGATTTCATTGCTTCCTCAGCTTCCCATGTAATCTCTTCTCTTAGACGATTTCTCCAACGTACTTTCACCGATGCTATCTCTTTATTTCTCATCTTCTACGTTCCAAAATTTCATAGGAATAAAAGCCACTTCTCCCCCTAAGAATTATAAACCTACAAGAAATTAAACTATATATTAAGGAGAAAAAAAAAATCTTAAGTGAAACTTAAGAAACTAATAGAGAAAAATGACGTAGAACAACAATAACATATTCAGTGAAATTTCACAAGTAGGATGTAG
>NW_025844514.1:0-1111 GCF_002878395.1 Capsicum annuum | reverse complement strand
ATAATAATCATCATAAGATATGGGTTCATGCTTCAAATTCATCAAAATCAAATAAAAATCATGCCTTTGTAAAGAAAATTACTTTTGAGCACAAGGACGAAAGAGAGTTCATGTTGAAAAACCCCACATACCTTGAATTATGAACTTTAGATCGATACTCATTTTTGAGATGTTAATCGTGCCTTTGAATGATGGTTCTTGGAGTTCTTGAACTAGGAACTTGGAATCTTGAATAAATTTGCAGAATTAATGGTGAACTTTGGAGGTTCTTGAAGTTCTTGAACTCGGAACTTGGAATCTTGAATAAATTTACAAAATTTATGGTGAACTTTGGAGCTTCTTGAAGTTGGAGAATAGGAGCTTAGGGTTTTCTTTTTAAGGGAATTTGATGAAATATAACATATAATGATTATAATAGGCTTTTATATAGGGGTTGGATGGATTTTGGGTGAGGAAAATTGACCAAAATGCCCATAAAAATCAAATAATTCTCGAATCTGTCCTTTGGTGGACTGTTTTGATAGTCTAAAGTAGATCAACCATAACGTTTTACTATGATATCCAAATTGGATGAAACTAATTTCATTAGAAAGAGGAATCTCATATCTTTCCGTTTATTTATAGTATCTCACCCATATAACTGTGTACGAGGATTTATGATCATTTGAAGTTGACTCAAAAATTCACTTTTGATAGGCTGAAGTAGATCGGCGATAACTTTTTGCTCCGATAGAAAAATTAGATGAAACCAATTTAATTGGAAAGAGGACTCTCAGAGCTTTCCGTTGATATATAGTAGATCACCTAGATTATTATGTACAAGGAGTTTTGATCGTTTAAATTTTGAGCAAAAATACGCCAGGCCTCAGTACTTTTTCCTGCACGTTTTACTGTTCACTACTATTCATGATTCGATCGGAATATTCATAAATCGTCGCTTGGGTGTCCATTTTGGATGATCCACATATAGTTGGAAGGCTTAATAGATACTCTACGCAATGGTGGGTCATAATCTAAGACATTCCACATGAAAAATTTATAATTCATTCTAGAAGATAGAACCCAACAAGTTTACGCACAAAATTTCAATGAAAAATTTCTCGGGGTATTA
>NW_025844513.1:0-1140 GCF_002878395.1 Capsicum annuum | reverse complement strand
GAGAGCTTGTGCACTTGACTTTAAGGGAAGTTGGGATGATCACTTACCGTTGATAGAGTTTGCTTACAATAATAGTTTCCACTCTATTATTGGTATAGCTTCATTTGAAGCCTTATATGGGAGGAAGTGTAGATCACTCATAGGTTGGTTCGAGGTGGGTAAGTGGTTGTGAGTGGTCCTGATTTGGTATTTGAGGCTATGGAACAAGTTAAGTTGATTAGGGAAAGGTTGAAAACTGCGCAGAGTCTTCAGAAGTCATATGCGGATGTTAGAAGGAGAGACCTTGAGTTTGAAGTTGGTGACCTAGTGTATCTGAAAATTTCACCCATGAGAGGGGTGGAGAGATTCGGAAAGAAGGGGAAGCTTAGTCCCCGTTATGTTGGTCTTTACAAAATTCTTAGCCGTGTTGGTAAGGTAGCTTATAAGGTCGAGTTGCCTTCCGAGTTGTCCTCTGTTCATCCAATATTCTATGTCTCCATGCTTAGAAAGCATATTAGCGATGTTGTGGTAATGGATTCCTCTGTGAGTGCTGACATTTAAGAAAATCTTTCTTTTGATGAGATTCCTGTTGAGATTCTTGATTTCAGTGTCCGAAGACTAATGAACAAAAAAGTTCCCTTGGTCAAGGTGTTGTGGCAAAACCAATCTGTTGAGGGTGCAACTTGGGAAGCTGAGGCGGATATGTGATCCAAGTACCCACACCTATTTTCCGCAAACTCTGATCAAGCCGAAGGTACCGTTCTTTCCTATATCATGCACTTTTGATAAAAGTTGCAGCAGTTCAGATGTCATTTATTATGTGTTTAGCTGTAGTTTCTTGAATTTATGCATTCTATGTTGCATTCGGAGTGAGAAACAATGTGGTGATGAGTCTAACGAATGGTTTTAGCTGTATGCTCTATTCCTTATCTAATCATGGCATGTCTAGCATTATTCGAGGATGAATGTTTCCAAAGGGGGGATGATGTAATACCCCGGGAAATTTTTCATTGAAATTTTGTGCGTAAATGTATTGGGTTCTATCTTCTAGAATGAATTATAAATTTTCCATTCAGAATGTCTTACATTATGACCCACCATTGCGTAGAGTATCAAATAAACTTTCTAACGATATATGGATCATCCAAAACGGACACCCGA
>NW_025844512.1:847-1151 GCF_002878395.1 Capsicum annuum | reverse complement strand
AGGTAGCTTATGAGGTCGAGTTGCCTTCCGAGTTGTCCTCTGTTCATCCAATATTTCATGTCTCCATGCTTAGAAAGCATATTAGCGATGTTGTGGTAGTGGATTCCTCTGTGAGTGCTGACACTCAAAAAAATCTTTCTTTTGATGAAATTCCTGTTGAGATTCTTGATTTTAGTGTCCGAAGACTAAGGAACAAAAAAGTTTCCTTGGTCAAGGTATTGTGGCGAAACCAATCTGTTGAGGGTTCAACTTGGGAGGCTGAGGCGGATATGCGATCCAAGTACCTGCACCTATTTTCTGTGAA
>NW_025844512.1:0-747 GCF_002878395.1 Capsicum annuum | reverse complement strand
GTGAGAAACGATGTGGTGATGAGTCTAACGAATGGTTTCAGCTGTATGCTCTATTCCCTATATAATATTGACATGTCTAGCATCATTCGAGGATGAATGTTTCCAAGGGGGAAGATGTAATACCCCGAGAAATTTTTCGTTGAAATTTTATGCGTAAACGTGTTGGATTCTATCTTCTAGAATGAATTATAAATTTTTCATGTGAAATGTATTAGATGATGACACACCATTTAGTAGAGTATCGAATAAGCTTTCCAAAGATATGTGGATCATCCAAAACGGACACCCGAGCGATGAGTTATGAACATTCCGATAGAACCGTGAATAGTAGTGAACAGTAAAACGTGTAGGAAAAAGTACTGAAGCCTGGCGTATTTTTGCTCCAACTTTGAACGATCATAACTCCTTGTACATAATGAGCTGGGTGATCTACTATATATCAACGGAAATCACTGTGAGTCCTCTTTCCAATTAAATTGGTTTCATCCAATTTGTCTATCGGAGAAAAAAGTTATGGTCGATCTACTTCAGCCTATCAAAAGTGAATTTTCGGTCCAACTTCAAACAATCATAGCTTCTCGTACACAATGATCTGGGTGACATACTATATATCAACGGAAAGATATGAGAGTCTTCTTTCTAATGAAATTGGTTTCATCCAATTTGGATATCGGAGTAAAACGTTATGGTTGATCTACTTCAGACTATCAAAACATTCCACCAAAGGATAGATTCGAGAATTATTTA
>NW_025844511.1:0-2258 GCF_002878395.1 Capsicum annuum | reverse complement strand
AATGAAAATATAGACAACGTACCCGTAACCACATCTGGGGAAGCCTCTAAATTCTGTCGATCCGCTAGAGCATACGTACGATTTTGAGCCCCGCTAGAACTCGTGGCTCCTCTATCACCTCTAACACAACCCATTGGTTGTGCACCCCTTCCTGAATAAGGCATCAATGATGATGATGCAAAAATGACCTCGTTGGTCGTGCCACACCCCCTATGCACCTTTGTGGGCATTCTCTCATCATATGCCCCGATATACCGCACCAAAAGTAAACATTGGTGCCCAGCCGACATGCGCCCAAATGATACCTTCCACATTTATTGCATGGCTCTCGAGGAGGTCTCGATTGGCTCATATTCCCTTACCCTTAGTACCCCACTATCCGCGAACTCTGACTCTCACTTCTGTGCCCAAATTGATTTCCTCTAGACCCTTGGAACTGTGGTGGGGAACTAGCTGCAGAATAAGAAGATAATGGCCTAGGTGGTCTAGCAAAAAACTGTGGTCAGAACCCTCCTTGGGATGCCATGAACTGCCCTGTAGATCTGGCCCTCTTGGAATATCCTCTTTCTAATTCCTGTGTTCTTCTCTTCTGCCTCTGATCTTCCATTTTCTGTGCAAAAGCTTGGCTCCTCGCTATGTCTATATCTTTGTTCAAAGCGGCAATAGTACAATCTCTAACCAGATATGGATCCAGCCTATCCACATATTGATGAACTCTGTCATCCATAGTAGCTACAACATTAGGAGCATATCTCAACAAGGAATTAAATCGGAGACTGTACTCCCTCACACTCATATTCCCCTGACGAAGATTTAAAAACTAATCTGCACGGGCCTGACGAATCTCGAATGGAAGATAATGATCAAGAAATGCCTCTTTGAACTCTTTCCAAGTAGCTGGGGGTGCATCAATACCCCTAGATCATTTCCAGTCCTCGTACCAAAATATAGCCTCCCCTTTAAATCTATACGCCGTTAACTCCACTGTCTCTCTACCCGTTACATGCATAACATCTAAGGCCCTTTGAATTTGATCAATAAAGTCCTGTGGGTCCTCGTTAAGATCTGATCCAGTAAAAGTGGGAGGATCTATCTTAAGAAAATCCTGTGTTCGAAGGCTAGCCTCCCTATATGTACCACAAGGACCCGAGGTAGGAATGGCTTGCCCTTGAGCTTGCCCAACAACTATACGAGTCAAAAGTTACACTGAATTTCTAAGATCTTGATCAACAACATTAATAGGTGGCTCTGGGGATATAGTTCTTCTCCCCCTTATTTCTTCCGGAGTGGAAGAAGTTTCTGATGTATGCTCAGCTGGAGCCTCACTTTGCTTAGCTGGTATAGTGGGTGACTTACTAGTCCCCTCTCCGACATCCGCATCTACTTGCTTACTGGTATTCTTGCTTCTGGTAACCGGCATCATTACTATAATAAGAGAAACAAATAGATTCAGTGGTCAACTATGACTTCATATATAATATAGGCTCTATCGCACGATCTAAGACATGAAGAAAAGAAACAATTCCTAAATATCGATAGCCTCCTGTTTATAGATGCGGTGAACAACACACCGATAAACAAGACTCTACATAGACACGGCTTTGTAGACTCACTAGGACGAACTACTCTGATACCACTTTTGTCACGCCTCAAATCCTATTGGGGCGGAATGTCACCCATAACCGAGGAGGCCCGGGAGAACCAGCTCATAACCTTATACATCCCATGCATACCTCTATGACAACCCAAAATTCGGACAGCATCATGTCGCATATTAAAGGAAATAATCACCTGTATACGCTCGAGCACACATATATATGTATATACAATACTTGGCCGTTGGAGTCATCACGTCTATTAACAAAACACCACCTTGACTGTACATTAGGTATACAAAGCCTCTAGACAATACACAGAGTTTAACTATGGTTGGGACATACCCCACCATATAACTAACTTCTATACAATACCAAAAGTGACTGGATATGACACGAAAAGCCCCGAAGCAAACTGGAGCTCACCAAAAGCAGCTGGATATCCTGGCTCCTACTTGTACGGTGTATGAGCTGAGGGACCTGTGCCTGCAGCATAAAATACAGGTCCCTCGTGGGGGACGTTAGTACGAAATATGTACTGAGTATGTAAAGCTGTAGATAATCACGTATGATATAGGAGCTCAATAGAAATCAAAAACAAGTGAATAAATTGTAATAGGAGTGGACCACACTTACTAGAACTTGTGACAACCTGTACATTGA
>NW_025844510.1:937-2157 GCF_002878395.1 Capsicum annuum | reverse complement strand
TGCAGTTTCGGTAAACCCTTCTAGGTATAATAGATTCCCCAACCGGTATGGACACTTCAAATAGCTTAACTAATAGTTCGGGTATTCTTTCAAAATTTTCAGCAACCAATGGAGTAACATAAGATAATGTAGAACCGGGATCAATTAAGGCACATACATCGAATGAAAAAATAGACAACGTACCCGTAACCACATCTGGGGAAGCCTCTAAATTCTGTCGATCTATTAGAGCATACGTACGATTTTGAGCCCCGCTAGAACTCGTGGCTCCTCTATCACCTCTAACACGACCCATTGGTTGTGAACCCTTTCTTGAATAAGGCATCGATGATGATGATGCAACAAAAGACCCCGTAGGTCGTGCCATACCCCCTATGCCCCTTCGTGGACATTCTTTCATCATATGCCCCAACATACCGCACCAAAAGCAAACATTGGTCCCCAACCGACATGCGCCCAAATGATACCTTCCACATTTATTGTATGGCGGTCTCAATTGGCTCATATTCTCTTGCCCTTGGTACCCCACTGTCTGCGAACTCTGACTCTCACTTCTGTGCCTAAATTGATTTCCTCTGGACCCTTGGAACTGTGGTGGGGCACTAGCTGCAGAATAAGAGGATAATGGCCTAGGTGGTCTAGCGGAAAACTGTGGTCTGAACCCTCCTTGGGATGCCATGAACTGCTCTATAGATCTGGCCCTCTTGGAATATCCTCTTTCTAACTCCTGTGTTCTTATCCTCTACCTCTGATCTTCCATTTTCTGTGCAAAACCGTAGATCCTCGCTATGTCCATATCTTTTTTCAAAGCGACAATAGTACAATCTCTAACCAGATATGGATCTAGACTATCCACATATTGATGAACTCTGTCATCCATAGTAGCTACAACATTAGGAGCATATCTTGACAAGGAATTAAATCGGAGACTGTACTCCCTCACGCTCATATTCCCCTGATGAAGATTTAAAAACTGATCTGCACGGGCCTGACGAATCTCGAATGGAAGATAATGATCAAGAAATGCCTCTTTAAACTCTTTCCAAGTAGCTGGGGGTGCATCAATACCCCTAGATCGTTTCTAGTCCTCGTACTAATATATAGCCTCCCCTTTAAATCTATATGCTGCTAACTCCACTGTCTCTCTACCCGTTACATGCATAATATCTAACGCCCTTTGAATTTGATCAATAAAGTCCTGTGGGTCCTCGTTAAGATCA
>NW_025844510.1:0-837 GCF_002878395.1 Capsicum annuum | reverse complement strand
TCTTTCCAAGTAGCTGGGGGTGCATCAATACCCCTAGATCGTTTCTAGTCCTCGTACTAATATATAGCCTCCCCTTTAAATCTATATGCTGCTAACTCCACTGTCTCTCTACCCGTTACATGCATAATATCTAACGCCCTTTGAATTTGATCAATAAAGTCCTGTGGGTCCTCGTTAAGATCTAATCCAGTAAAAGTGGGAGGATCCATCTTAAGAAAATCCTGTGTTCGAAGGCTATCCGCCCTATCTGTACCACTAGGACCCGTGGTAGGAATAGCTTGCCCTTGAGCTTGCCCAGCAACTAAACGAGTCAAAAGTTGCACTGTATTTCTAAGATCTTGATCAACAGCATTAATAGGCTCCTCCCCCTTATTTCTTCCGGAGTGGAGGAAGTTTCTGATGCATGCTCAGCTGGAGCCTCACTTTGATTAGCTGGTATAGTGGGTGACTTACTAGTCTCCTCTCCGGCAGCCACATCTACTTGCTTACTGGTATTCTTTCTTCTGGTAACCGGCATCATTACTATAATAAGAGAACAAACGGATTCAATGGTCAACTATGACTTCATATACAATATAGGCTTTATCGCACGATCTAAGACATGAAGAAAAGAAACAATTCCTAAATGTCCATAGCCTCATGTTTATAGATGCGGTGCATGACACACCAATAAACAAAACTCTACGTAGACACTGCTTTGCAGACTCACTAAGACGAACTTCTCTGATACCACTTTTGTCACGCCTCAAATCCTATTGGGGCGGACTGGCACCAGTAACTGAGGAGGCCCGGGAGAACCAGCTCATAACCTTATACTTCCCATGCATACCTCTATGA
>NW_025844509.1:0-2303 GCF_002878395.1 Capsicum annuum | reverse complement strand
AGTTTGGGTATTCTTTTGAACTTTCCAGCAACCAATGGAGTAACATAAGATAATGTAGAACCAGGATCAATTAAGGCATATACATCGAATGAAAAGATAGACAACGTACCCATAACCACATCTGGGGAAGACTCTAAATTCTGTCGATCCGCTAGAGCATACGTACGATTTTGAGCCCCGCTAGAACTCGTGGATTCTCTATCACCTCTAACACGACCCATTGGTTGTGCACCCTTTCCTGAATAAAGCATCGATGATGATGATGCAACAAATGACCCCGTAGGTTGTGCCATACCCCCTATGCCCCTTCGTGGGAATTCTCTCATCACATGCCCCGACATACCGCACCAAAAGCAAACATGGTCCCCATCCGATATGCGCCCAAATGATACCTTCCACATTTATTGCATGGCTCTGGAGGAGGTCTCGATTGGCTCATATTCCCTTGCCCTTGGTACCCTACGGTCCGCAAACTCTGACTCTCACTTCTGTGCCCAAATTGATTTCCTCTGGACCCTTGGAACTGTGGTGGGGCACTAGCTGTAGAATAAGAAGATAATGGCCTAGGTGGTCTAGCAGAAAACTGTGGTCTGAACCCTCCTTGGGATTCCATGAACTGCCTTGTAGATCTGGCCCTCTTGGAATATCCTCTTTCTAATTCCTTTGTTCTTCTCCTCTGCCTCTGATCTTTCATTTTCTGTGCAAAAGCTTGGATCCTCGCTATGTCCATAACTTTGTTCAAAGAGGTAATAGTATAATCTCTAACCAGATATGGATCCAGCCTATCCATATATTGATGAACTCTGTCATCCATAGTAGCTACAACATTAGGAGCATATCTCAACAAGGAATTAAATCAAAAACTGTACTCCCTCATGCTCATATTCCCCTGACGAAGATTTAAAAACTGATCTGCACGGGCCTGACGAATCTCGAATGGAAGATAATGATCAAGAAATTCCTCTTTGAACCTTTTCCAAGTAGCTGGGGTGCATCAATACCCCTAGATCGTTTCCAGTCCTCGTACCAATATATAGCCTTCCCTTTGAATCTATACGCCGCTAACTCCACTGTCTCTCTACCCGTTACATGCATAACATCTAAGGCCCTTTGAATTTGATCAATAAAGTCCTGTGGGTCCTTGTTAAGATCTGATCCAGTAAAAGTGGGAGGATCCATCTTAAGAAAATCTTGTGTTCGAAGGCTAGTCGCCCTATCTGTACCACTAGGACCCGTTGTAGGAATGGCTTGCCCATTAACTATACGAGTCAAAAGTTGCATTGCATTTCTAAAATCTTGATCAGCAGCATTAATAGGTGGCTCTAGGGATATAGTTCTCCTCCCCTTTATTTCTTCTGAAGTGGAAGAAGTTTCTGATGCATGCTTAGCTGGAGCCTCACTTTGATTAGCTGGTATAGTGGGTGACTTACTAGTTCCCTCTCCGGCAGCCACATCTACTTGCTTACCGGTATTTTTGCTTCTGGTAACCGGCATTGTAACTATAATAAGAGAAACAAAAGGATTCAGTGGTCAACTATGACATCATATACAATATAGGCTCTATCGCACGATCTAAGACATGAAGAAAAAAAATAATTCCTTAATATCCATAGCCTCCTGTTTATAGATGTGGTGCACGACAAACTGATAAACAAGACTCTATGTAGACACGGCTTTGTAGACTCACTAGGACGAACTTCTCTGATACCACTTTTGTCATGCCTCAAATCCTATTGGGGCGGACTGGCACCCGTAACCGAGGAGGCCTGGGAGAACCAGCTCATAACCTTATACTTCCCATGCATACCTCTATGACAACCCAAAATTCGGATAGCATCATGTCGCATATAAAAGGAAATAATCACCTGTATAAGCTCAAGCTCACATATATATATGTATATACAATACTTGGCCGTTGGAGCCATCACGTCAATTAACAAAACACCTCCTTGACTGTACATTAGGTCTATAAAGCCTCTAGACAATACACAGAATTTAACTAAGGTCGGGACACACCCCGCTATATAACTAACTTCTATACAATACCGAAAATGATTGGATATGACACGGAAAACCCCGAAGAAAACTGGAGCTCACCAAAAGCAGCTGGATATCCTGGTTCCTACTTATGCGGTGTATGAGCTGAGGTACCTGTGCCTGCAGCATGAAATGCAGGTCCCCCATGGGGGACGTCAGTACGAAATATGTACTGAGTATGTAAAGCTGTAGATAATAACATATGATATGGGATCTCAATAGAAATCAGAAACAAGTGAATAAATCGTAATAGGAGTGGACCATAC
>NW_025844508.1:0-3352 GCF_002878395.1 Capsicum annuum | reverse complement strand
CGATTCATGAGGTCTATGAAAGCTGCTGGGGCATTAGTTAACCTGAAAGACATAACAAGAAACTCAAAATGGCCATAAAAAGTTTGGAAAATGGTTTTTGGGATGTCACACTCCCTAACTTTGAGTTGATAATAGCCGGAACGAAGGTCTATCTTCGAGAAATAACTTGCACCTTGAAATTGGTCAAACAAATCATCTATTCTCAGAAGGGGGTACTTATTTTTTATGATGACTTTATTCAGTTGGCGGTAATTAATGCACATACGCAAAGAGCCATCTTCTTTGGCACAAACAACACAGGAGCACCCCAAGGAGAAACACTGGGCCTTATGAAACCCTTATCTAGTAGATCTTTAAGTTGCTCTTTCAACTCCTTAAGTTCTGCAGGGGCCATATGATAAGGTGGAATAGGAATAGGCTGAGTATCGGGAAGAAGATCAATCCCAAAATCCTTCTCTTTGTTAGGAGGTATCCCTAGGAGATCATCCGGAAATATGCCAGAAAACTCATTGACGATGTTAACAGACTAGAGAGTTGGAGTCTTAGACTTAGTGTCTTTGACTCTAACCAAATGGTAAATACACCCCTTGGAAATAAGCTTTCTAGCTTTGAGGTAAGAGATAAAAAGACTCTTGAGTGACACAGAATTCCCATACCATCATTATTTCTTATCACTTGACGTGGAGGCATATTTCTGAAAGAGGACAGCATGAATCAATAGCAGAGAGAGATACTTTAAGCACGATAGACTTCTAAAACAAGAAATTACACTTTTTCCTAAAACGTCTTGCAGCCTCTTGCTCATAGATATGGCGCGCTACACACCTATGATCAAGACTCTACTTAACGCGGCTTGTCAGACTCCCTAGGATGCCTTAAAACCATAAGCTCTGATACCAAGTTTGTAACGCCCCAAAAATAGGTCCCGAAGCGTCACACGGTGCTTGAGTCTACGAGTAGCCCCAAGCTAACCCTTTGAGCCATTTTCATTCAGTTCAACATGAACCAACAGGGTTTCCATAAAAAACCCTTAAGTATCAACAAAGTAATCATCATCCAAAATAAAAGAATTTCAGAAAGATAACAAAATATGACTTATTAGTTAACTCCCAACATCTATACTAGTCTGACAAGCCTCTAAGTTAAATAAATAAAACCAGCGAGCCATTAAGACATGCCCCAACTGACTCATACTCAGTTATCAAATGTAAACAATTCCGTTAAATCAACATCAGACATAACGTTCTCAGAACATGAGGACTCCCCACAATAGAGGATGTAGAACAGCGTGCCCAAAGAATCACTGTCAAACCTGGAACTGAGCACCTGAACCAACATTCTGAGAAAATATAGCCCACATCCAAATATGTGGGTCAGTAGCATGGAAAGGAACCGAGTATATGGGGTGTATGCAATTTTATAAACATCATCATCATAAATATTTAGAAAAAATATGCAGGATGTATGAAAGACTAACATAGCCCGAAGAAAATCATCATAATCATGAGAGAATGAATAAGTACAATAACATATGTGAGTCATCATATAATTTGTCAATCACTTTCAGTTCATCAAGAATATCAATTCTCATAATGTAAATATCATTTAAATTTTTTCAAAGAATAACTTTCACAATTCCACTTTCAAATCAGTTCACCATTCACCATAGACACAAGGAAACACACACACACTAGGAGATCCTATAATCGACATAAACCATGTGATCTACATGGAATCCAACATACAACCCACGTTAGGGAGAGCCATCCTATCCTTGCCATCGGAGTAGGACTATCGATATCAAATCCACACAAACTAGTGATCACTATATAAATCAGCCTTAGGCTCACTCCTACGGGGGTACGTAGTTCTAGGGAAGTAAGGTCACTTTATACCTCCCACTCAGTGCTAAAGATTTCTCCAAGACTTAGCTCAGATCATTTCAAAGACAATCCACAACAAAACAATTTCAGTAATATATAAACATACATTGGGAGCCATCTTGCTTCCCATCTATCAAAATCAACCACGTTGTAGATTTCTTGCACACTCAAGTTCAAAATAACTCCATTAAGACCAAAAGGTCAAATCATTCAAAATATCTCAAATATTCAACATCAACGTGCTTGTAACACACACTTTCTCAAAGAAACACAATTTCTAATGGGTATTCATGACCCAAATAACTAAATCATGTAAATATCGTTCAAGATTCATGCTTTATATCTCCACACATGTAAATTCATCTATCAAAATTATAAACATCAAGATTTCATAATAATCATCATAAGATATGGGTTCATGCTTCAAATTCATAAAAAATCAAATAATAATCATGCCTTTGTAAAAAAAATTACTTTTGGGCACAAGAACGAAAGAGAGTTCTTTTTGAAAAACACCACATACCTTGAATGATGAACTTTAGATCGATACTCATTTTTGAGATGTTAATCATACCTTTGAATGATGGTTCTTGGAGTTCTTCAACTAGGAACTTGGAATCTTTAATAAATTTGTGGAATTAATGGTGAACTTTGAAGGTTCTTGAAGTTCTTAAACTAGGAACTTGGAATCTTGAATATATTTGCAGAATTAATGGTAAACTTTGGAGGTTCTTGAAGTTGGATGTAGGAGCTTAGGGTTTTCTTTTTGAGGGAATTTGATGAAATATAACATATAATGCTTCTAATAGGCTTTAAGATAGGGTTTGGACGGATTTTGGGTGAGGGGGGATGACCAAAACGCCCCTAAAAATCAAATAATTCTCGAATCTATCCTTTGGTGGACTGTTTTGATAGTCTGAAGTAGATCAACCATAACGTTTTACTCCGATATCCAAATTGGATGAAACCAATTTCATTAGAAAGAGGACTCTCATGTATTTCCGTTGATATATAGTATCTCACCTAGATCATTGTGTACGAGGAGTTATGATCATTTGAAGTTGACCTAAAAATTTTCTTTTGATAGGCTGAAGTAGATCGACCATAACTTTTTGCTCCGATAGACAAATTGGATGAAACCAATTTCATTGGAAAAAGGACTCGTAGAGATTTTCGTTGATATATAGTAGATCACCTTGATTATTATGTACAAGTATTTATGATCATTTAAAGTTGGAGAAAAAATACACTAGGCCTCAGTACTTTTTTTCCTGCATGTTTTACTGGTCACTACTATTCACGGTTCAATCGCAATGTTCATGAATCATCTCTCGGGTGTCCATTTTGGATGATCTACATATCGTTGGAAATCTTATTCGATACTCCACGCAATGGTGGGTCATAATCTAAGACATTCTGCATGGAAATATTTATGATTCATTGTAGAAGATAGAATCCAACACGTTTAT
>NW_025844507.1:0-1078 GCF_002878395.1 Capsicum annuum | reverse complement strand
TTTCCTCTTTTTTGTTCACTATGTTTATTTACTATAAATGATGGACTTTTGTGCTTACTATTATTTTTTTTTGTATATATTATTTTTCTAATAATTCATGTATAAGCATTTTAAATTCTTTTAAATCGTCAAAATTATATGTTAATGGTTTTTGAGTTATTATCCTATTTTTATCTATTAATTCAATTTTTATAGTAGTTTTATGTTCTTCTCATCCTTTTAATGGATCTTCAATATATAATTGTCTTAATTTTTTCTTTATTATTTCTACCTTATCTATTGAAAATATAGTTATTTCTTTTTTATTTATCAAAAATACAATTAGTTCTACTGTGCCTTCTGTATTTTTTATATTTTCTAACTTTTGTGTAATTTTTCACTTCCTTTTATACTATCAGTTTTCTTTCTTATTTTATTAATAACTTTTTTTGCTCTTAATTTTTATTTACATGGTGTTGTAAACCATCAATCTATTTTAGTTCTTATATGTGGGTATAATTTATCTAAAAATGGTATTCCTAAAAGCATATCTTTTGATGTTAGTTCATAATTATAGATTTCTTCTATTGTTATTATTTTATCGCATATCTATATTCTTACATTCTTAGCTTTATATGTAATTAAACTTTTTCATTATTAAATCCTTTGACTACTATTGGTGTTTTTAATTTATTCCATTTATTTTCTGGTAAACAGTTGTATCTACATAAGTTTGCTTCTGCTCCTGTATCTATCATAGGTGTATAATACCTATTATAATATCCTTCTAATATTATTTTTATAAGTACATATATTTTCATGTCATGCCAAAGTTCTTTTTATGAATAATTTCTCTTTATTATAAGTTATAGATAATTGTGTATGTTCTATATTGTATGTTTTACTTGTTCTAACTATTTTTTTCCTAATATTATATCTGCTTTTTGCATCTCTTCCTTTATTTCAAATTCTATTTTTATTTTTCTAACTCCTATTATTATTTCATTTTCTGCCGTATCTTTAATGTTTATTAGACTCTTTGGTAGATCTGTGCATATATTACTATTAGATTTTATTTCTTAACCTTTTACTAGATATT
>NW_025844506.1:0-1754 GCF_002878395.1 Capsicum annuum | reverse complement strand
GATATAATTATTTTAGAAAATTTGATTGTAAATCAGGATTTTACCACTTAAAGTTAGATGAAAATTCTAAGGAATTAACCTCATTTACGATAGCATAAAGATTTTATGAATGGAAAGTATTACCATTTGGATATAGAAATGTACCAGGTAGATATCAATATTTTATGGATAATTATTTTAAATAATTACCTAATTGTATAGTATACATAGATGATATACTACTATATACAAAAACTAAAGAGGAACATTTAAAATTATTAGAACAATTTATAAATGTAATAGAAAAATCGAGAATAAGTTTAAGTGAAAAGAAAACCGAAGTTATGAAAAACCAGATAGAGTTTTTAGGAATACAAATAGATAAAAGTGGAGTAAAAATGCAACAACATATAATACAAAAAATAATAAATTCAACAGAAGAATTATATACAAAAAAAAATTACAATCATTTTCAGGATTAGTAAATCGAGAATATATACCAAAATTAGCAGAAAACCTAAATCCTTTACAGAAAAAATTTAAAAAGGATATAGAATATAATTACAACGAAGAAGATAAAAAATAAATCCAGAAAATAAAAATACTTTGTAAAGAGTTACCAAAATTACAATTTTCAGATGAAAATAAAAAATTTATATATATAGTAGAAGGAGATGCTAGTGAATATAGTTATGGAGGAGTACTTAAATATAAATATGAAGAAGATAAATTAGAACATCAATTTAGATACAACTCAGGTACGTTTAGTGAAACAGAAATAAAATGGAAAATAAATAGAATATAATTATGTTCATTATATAAATGTTTATTAGCATTTGAGCCATATATTGTATATAACAAATTTATTCTATGGATAGATAATACATAGGTACGTTGGTGATTAACAAATAAAATACAAAATTCAGTTACAACGAAAAAGATTCGGAGACTAGTATTAAATATATTAAATTTTACATTTACAGTTGAAGTAATTAGTACTAACAAAAATGTTATTGCAGATTACATATAAAGACAAAGCTACACAGACTGATATAATAGAAGATGATGCTTTAGAAAAGATACTCAAAACCTTAACTACGCTTTCAATGAAAGTGGACAGTATGGATAATGAAATAGAAAAGCTAAAGACTAATGAAGTTAAACTGAAGTCTAAAGCTATGAATCAGCTAACTCAGCAGTGTGCAGAGCTATGTCGATCGGAAGACATTAAAATTCCAGAGCTAAAAGGAGACGTTGGGACACTCCATAAAACCCATAACGTTTATCAATCGACAATTTCAGGTACAAGCAAAGAAGTTAGTGGACAAAGATACCAGAACATGAAAATGAATAAGATATTTGAAAAACCATTTATACCAAAAGCACAAAAAGACCTCTTGTACATACCCCCACAAATTACCACATATAGAGATAGTTTAAACCAAAATAAAAAAACTTATAACCATATAGCCCGAGGATATATAGAAAATATCTACAAAGTACAAACTTTTCTAAACCTTAACCTCAGAGCTACAAATATCCAAGAACCAAACACAAACTATATAAACCCAAAAATTGCAAGGTTAAGACAACCTAATCGTACTACCTAAAACCAATCCAAGCTTAATAAAAACATATTTCGACTATGGATTATTAAATACCGTATATACCCAAGAAGGAGAGGAACTAACAACTATAGAAGAATTACATAAAGTATTCACCACCTATAAAAGAGTAACCAAAGGAAATCTATTTTATATAAAGTTTTATACTGC
>NW_025844505.1:0-1059 GCF_002878395.1 Capsicum annuum | reverse complement strand
ATTTATATATATAATAGTAGCAGATGCTAGTGAATGTAGTTATGGAGGAGTACTTAAATATAGGTACGAAAATGAAAAAGTAGAACATCATTGTAGATATTATTCAGGAACGTTTAATGAAACAGAAATAAAATGGGAAATAAATAGAAAGGAGTTATGTTCATTATATAAATGTTTATTAGCATTTCAGCCATATATTGTATATAACAAGTTTATTGTACGAACAGATAATACACAGGTACGTTGGTGGCTATCAAAGAAAATACAAAATTTAGTTACAACAAAAGAAATTCGGAGACTAGTATTGAATATATTAAATTTTACATTTACAATTGAAGTAATTAGTACTAACAAAAACGTTATTGCAGATTACTTATCAAGACAAAGATACACAGACTAATATAATAGAAGATGATGCTTTAGAAAAGATATTCAAAACCCTAACTACGCTTTCAATGAAAGTGGACAGTATGGGTAATGAAATAGAAAAGCTAAAGATTAAGGAAGATAAACTGAAGTCTGTAGCTACAAATTAGCTAACTCAGCAGTGTGCAGAGCTATGTCGATCGAAAGACATTAAAATTCCAGAGCTAGAAGGAGACGTTGGGACACTCCGTAAAACCCATAACGTTTATCAATCTACAATTGCAGGTACAAGCAAAGGAGTTATTGGACAAAGATACCAGAATATGAACTTAAACAAGATATTTGAAAAACCATTTACACCAAAAATACAATAAGACCTCTTGAACATACCCTCACAAATTACCACATATCAAGATAGTCTGAACCAAGATAAAAAAGTTTATAACTATACAGCCCAAAAATACATAGAAAATATCTAACAAGTACAAACTTTTCTAAACCTTAACCCCAGAGCTACAAATATCAAAGAACCCAACACAAACTATATAACTCAAAGATTACAAGGTCACAACAAGCTAATTGCACTACCCAAAACCAACCCAAGCTTAATAAAAGCTTGTTTTGATTATAGATTATTAAATGCCATATACACCCAAGATGGAGAAGAACTATCAGCTATGGAAGAATTACAAA
>NW_025844504.1:0-1179 GCF_002878395.1 Capsicum annuum | reverse complement strand
TATTCAATTATTATTATTATCATTATATTTTTATTCTTAAATCCAACAAAACACACACATATATTATTATTACTAATTTAGTATACGTGTGTTGTATGTGTACCATATTATTAATAATAAAACATGTATATAAAAAAATTATTGTAAACAGTAAAGTTAATGCCAAAATAAATAGAACAGTTGTTTAATAATAATATAAATATTACTATATTACCAAGGTAACTAAATTTAATACACGGTGTGTAATTACATCTATAATATTATTACTACTAGTTTAGGTGTACGCGCCTTGCGCGTGTTCCTCACTTTAATGAGTTCAAATATTACACTAAATAGAATAGTTGTTTAAATAATAAAGATGAATATAATAATTAAATTTAATATCTTTTGAGTATGTAAAGATGGAGAATTTATTTATTAAATCTAATTTTTACCAAAAATATTTTAAAAAGTCGATTGACACTCATCTATCATTTGTAAATTGCAACGAAACAATACAATGATAGAAACATCAAAATAATACAATTAAATCTAATCTTTGCACACAAAAATTCTCTCAAAGTCGTCCGAGACTCATCTACCACCTGTAAAATAATAACAAAATAATACGATAATAGAGATATCAAAATAATACAGCTAGACCTAACCTTTACATAAAAAAAATCCTCAAAGCCAATCAACATTTATCTATCACCTGTAAACTGCAACAAAATAATACGATAAAAGTGATATCAAAATAATACAATTAAACTTATATTTTACGCACAAAAATTTTCAAAGCCGATCGAGATTCATCTACGAACTGTAAACTACCACAAAATAACAAACTAATAAAGATATTACGATAATACAATTAAACCTAACTTTTATCTAAAAAAAAAATTCAAAGCCGACCCATATTCATCTAGCTTTTGTAAATTAAAATAAAATAATAAGACAATAAAAATATCAAAACAATACTATTAAATCTAACCTTTACACAAGAAATTCTTCAAAGTTAACCAACATTCATTTACAACCTGTAAACTATAAAACAAAATATAATAGTGATCACAAAGCTTCGATTTTGATTCAACTAACACATTAATTTTCACACACGTGTATTGCGCATGCATCGCATATTAATTAGTACTATAATATTTTGACATGTTACTCATATTATCAAAGTGTGTACCATGA
>NW_025844503.1:0-3141 GCF_002878395.1 Capsicum annuum | reverse complement strand
AACATGTGAATAGTTTTCTTGACTTTACTTTACGTAAAGATATTGTATAGCTTTATTAGGTTAGAATTTTTTGGCAAGTGCCATTATTAAAGTTTTGTATTTTTATACTTTAATTCTAGTCTAGTCTAGTCTAGCTTAAGTCTAGTCCTTTTCTACTTTTGAAAAGGAAGACTTTTTTGTAAAGATATGTAGTTTACGTGCAAACGTGTAAAGTAGGAATTTTTCTTTTCCTCTTATAAATATGTAAGCCATCCGGCTAAGTTAAAGGCAAGACTTTCATGTGTTGAAAGCAAGCCTTCTCTTTTGTACACAAAAAACTTTTGAATATTTAATAAAATCAGATATATTTCTAAGGAAAAGCTATGGATGAACAAAGCCCAGAATTATCAAATCTACCAGAACAGGTATATTCATTTATAATTATGAATAGCTAAATTCATAAATTTCTGACAATCATAATATGATAAAATAAGTTCATGTTAGTTACTATATAGTAAAATTATTCGAAGAATAATATGTTACAAAGTTTATTAGCAAAGAGGAAAAGGAGAAAAATCCCTAAGGACTATGCCATCCTAAAGGTGAAACCGGTGAGGTAAGAAAGCCGTGATAGGGGAGTAGCCAGAGTAGAGGCGCTGTTTAAGGGAAAAGTATCCAGACTACCATGCTAATAGTGACAGAGTTACATAATTATTTAAGAATAATCTAGTACATAGTAATCTAAAATGATCATATTTTGTTGTGTATATGATTGAAGGAAATATTTTGAAATAGCATCATATGAAAAAGAATGACTACCTACTTATCCAATAAAATGATAGATAAATTCAAAATACTTGTTTTGTATGTACTTAAGGATGTAGAAATAGTAGATATAAGAAAGATCACATGGAAAAAAATATTTGATAAATATACTATGACTAGAATAAATTACATACCACACCTACCTACCTACTCCTATATATACCTACATGCCAAACCTACGCATCAACCATGATAAACTACATAGAATATTGGAAAATGGATATAAAAAATATACAATTAATAGAAAAACTAATGAAAACAAATTTAGAAGAATACATGAGAACTAAAAATATAAAATATATAGAATACCTTAACGAAAATATGGAAGAATTAAAAAGATTTAAACAAACAACTAAAAAATATTATGAAAAAGCAAGCGACATCTTTTGAAGAAAAAAGAGATGCATCTTTCTTTTCAACAAGAGAAATCACAGCTGATTAGAGTGCTACCAAGTTTCGTTTTTGGTTGCAACCCGAATTCCCGGGAGAATGAAATTCAAAAAGTTGAGGAACGAAGTAACCTCATCCAATGGCCTCCTTTCTCTCCTTTAGAGTCGAGTCACTTCGTACCTTCCTAGCCGTCTATTTCAATCGTGCCAGTTGGAGGAAAGCCCGTCTTTTTTTGCCTACTCCTGGTGACAGATAACTTTAAAATACTTGTTTTATATATACTTAGAGATATAAAAATTATAGACATAAAGAAAATAATATGGGAAAAGATATGGAATTATGAAGAAGAAGAATTATTAAGTTCTATAGAAAACTTACACCTATATAATGAAAGCTACTGCTCATATTTAGACAGTTATTATTCAGATGGATATTATACAGATTAAAAATGTTAGAACATATTAAAAGAGTTAGAGAAAAACAAAGTTGGCTATACAAAGAAATTAATTATAGAAACCAACTTAGAAGAGGAAGAAAATAATTAAAATAAAGATTAATTTAGATAGATAAAACCATAAAACAACTAGAGTTAAAAAATAATTTAGAATATGATTTAGACATAGAATTATTCATAGAAGAAAAAGACAGGACAATTAACGAAATAGAAAACCTAGAATTTAATATCAGATATAGTAAAATTAGAATAAATTATTATAAAGAAATTTACAGTATTACAACTACTTTATGATAAAATGATAACTACGAATACTTAGAATATTGGAGAAAAGATATGGAGGAAATAAGATTAACAGAAATACTTATGAAAGAGAATCTACTTGACTATCTAAAAACTAGAAGTATGGAACATATAGAATACCTTAAAAATAATGTAGAAGAATTAATAAGGTTAAAACAAAAAACTAAGGAATACTATAAAATAGCATTTTAATTAACATGATAAAACTAGTAAGTACTAGTTATCTACTAGTTATCCACGCAAATTATCCAAGTTATCCGCACTCCCCAATTGGTTAGTTGTGGTGTGAAGCTACTCATGATCGTAAGAACATAACAATAATTCTAAAAATAAAATATAATCATGCACTTATGAAGAATAAGATGAAAGCCACAAATCTTAATCATGAATCAAAATCCTAAAATTGATGTTTATACTTGAAAAAATAATAATATGTCTCAAAAGTAGTAATCCGTTGTAATCTAAAACAAAAACCTAATAGGAGTATTTATAGATACAAAAGGAATCCTATCCTAAACTGTATAGGAAAATAAAGTCGACAGGTTTTACTAATCGTGAATCAGTCTATCAGTCATTAACTAAGTCATGGAAATCAGACTTCCCTTAAACTTTGTTAACATCTCTTCAACCGGTCAAGTCTACCAATTGTAGACTCAATTCATGGGTCATAAACACCAGTTGTGGAATTTAGAGTTAAATTTTTTCCATAGTTTATAGTTCATGACCAAGGTTGATTAGTCATTGTCATAACCCAATTTCTCAGGTCACGATGACATCAATAGTCCGAAATAGATAATAATGGACAATCAATAGAAATATAAAAAATAGCATAAATGAATTTAAATAAAAGACTAATATAGAATACAACCCCAAGACCTGGTAAAGTCAGTACAAAAGCTTCTAATAAAATTCAGAGTACAAAACAAAATATAAACTAAATGTACATGTACCAACCATCTCCAAAATACAAAATATAGATAAGTCAAATCAATATGAGAGAGAAAAGGAATACTTCGAGCATCAGGAGCTCACCTCAAATCTCTAATCCATAGTTGTTCCGCACGATGCACATATTAATAGTGAGAACCCATACTATGATCTATAGGATGTAGAAGTGTAGTATGAGTACCAAACATGTGGTAATTAGTTGGTATCAGCCGACTGACCTCCAAAGATAATGCAAGCATAAA
>NW_025844502.1:0-1053 GCF_002878395.1 Capsicum annuum | reverse complement strand
TATACGAAGAAATTAATTATAGATACCAACTTAGAAAAGGAAGAGAACAATTAAAAGAAAGATTAATTTGGATAAATAAAACCATAAAACAACTAGAATTAAAAGACAGTTTAGAATATGATTTAGACATACAATTATTCATAGACGAAAAAGACAGGATAATTAACGAAATAGATAACCTAGAATTTAATATCAGATATAGTACAATTAGAATAAATTATTACAAATAAATTTGCATTATCACAACTACTTTAGGATAAAATAATAGACTATGAGTATTTAAAATATTGGAGACAAGATATGGAAGAAACAAGATTAACAGAAATACTTATAAAAGAGAATTTAATTGAATATTTTAAAACAAAAGATATAGAATATTTAAAATACCTCCAAAATAATATACAAGAATTACAAAGACTAAGACAAAAAACTAAAGAATATTACAGTAAAGTATTTAATCAAATACCATCTAATCACCCCCCCCCCCCCCCCAAAATAAGAATATTAATAAAATTAAAATAAATACACTAAAAATAAAAATGTCTAGAGAAGTTAAGAAATATCCACGCACAAATAAAAATAGATCCATTAGAACTATAATAGATCTATTTATTACCCAAGTTATCCGCACCCCCTCCAACTTTTTATATTATTTAAACACCAATAATAGTTTGATTGTGTCATTTCATTTTGACACTTTTTTTTAATCTATAATTTATATTTATAATATATTAAAAGTGTGAAGGGCCTTGAAAATATAGTTTGAACCTTTTACTTTTCATTAAAAGTCCTTATTTTTGGCAAAATCATCTTTTCACTATTTTTTTCTAATATTCAAGAATTAAAAATTAATTAAATATATTTATGATAAAACCTTCCCTTATTAGAAGTCATTAGAATTTCAATATTTTTTCCTAATTTAAGGATTGAAAATTAATTAAATATATTTATGGTGGAACATTTCTTTATTAGAAGTCATCAATATTAATGAAAACTAATATTTTTCCATTAGGTTAAGAATTCTAAATCAACTAAATTTGATTTAAAGAAATT
>NW_025844501.1:816-1677 GCF_002878395.1 Capsicum annuum | reverse complement strand
ACAGCAAGATGTAAAAATCTATATGTATTAACAACAAAACATAAAATAACAGGAAAAAATAAAATTAATAAAAATACAAATAGAAAGTCCTTTTGAACAATTTATAAAAACAATTGATAATAATGATTATAGTTACAAACACATAGATATAGAAGAAGATTTAGAAATAATAAATGATAGAATAAGCACAACAAAAAGAATAGCTTATGAAAAAGCAGAATCATCAAGCTCATAAAAAAGAACAAGTTATGAAACAACTTCAATAGTTAATTCAAATCAATATTATATAACAGGAATAATAAATGAAAAGGAATATTTAATACTTTTGAACACACGACAAGAAGAAAATTATATAGCAAAATATCTAGTAAAAAGTGAAGAAATAAAATCTAATAGTAATATATACCCAGATCTACCAAGAAGTTTAATAACTATTAAAGATATAACTAAAAAAATAATAATAATAGGAGTTAGAAAAATAAAAATAGAATCTGAAATAAAGGAAGATATGCAAAAAACAGATATAATATTACGAATAAAATGGTTAGAATAAGTAAAACAATACAATATAGAACATACACAACTATCTATAACATATAATAAAGAGAAATTATTTATAAAAAGAACTTTAGCATGATATGAAAATATATGTACTTGTAAAAATAAAAATAGAAGGATATTATAATAGGTATTATACACCTATGATAGATACAGGAGCAGAAGCAAACTTATGTAGATACAACTGTTTACTAGAAAGTAAATGGGATAAATTAAAAACACCAATAGTAGTCAAAGGATTTAATAATGAAGGAAGTTTATATGTAATTAAACTTCCTTCATTATTAAATCCTTTGACTACTA
>NW_025844501.1:0-716 GCF_002878395.1 Capsicum annuum | reverse complement strand
AATAGGTATTATACACCTATGATAGATACAGGAGCAGAAGCAAACTTATGTAGATACAACTGTTTACTAGAAAGTAAATGGGATAAATTAAAAACACCAATAGTAGTCAAAGGATTTAATAATGAAGGAAGTTTAATTACATATAAATCTAAAAATGTAAAAATACAGATATGGGATAAAATAATAAATATAGAAGAAATCTATAATTATGAACTAACATCAAAAGAAATACTTTTAGGAATGTCATTTTTAGATAAATTATATCCACATATAATAGCTAAAACAGATTGGTGGTTTATAACACCATGTAAACAAAAAGTAAGGGCAAAAAGAACTATTAATAAAATAAGAAAGAAAACTGATTGGATAGAAGGAAGTGAAAAAATTACACAAAAGTTAGAAAACATAAAAAATACAGAAGACACAGTAGAACTAGTTGTATTTTCGATAAATAAAAAAGAAATAACTATATTTTCAATAGATAAGGTAGAAATAGTAAAGAAAAAATTAAGACAATTATATAGTAAAGATCCATTAAAAGAATGGAAAAAATATAAAACTACTATAAAAATTGAATTACTAGATAAAAATAGCATAATAACTCAAAAACCATTAACATATAATTTTGACGATTTAAAAGAATTTAAAATGCATATAGATGAATTATTAGAAAAACAATATATACAAAAAAATAATAGTAAACACAATAGTCCAGC
>NW_025844500.1:692-1964 GCF_002878395.1 Capsicum annuum | reverse complement strand
AACTCGGGCTTCCCAAAGAAGGACGAGCACCTGATCACCTTTCGAAGCGCGATAGCCAGGACCTAGATTGACTTTTTGTTGCTTAGGAAAGGGGATAGGGCGTTGTGCAAGGACTGTAAGGTCATCCCGAGTGAGAATCTTTCGACCCAGCATAGGCTCTTGGTTATGGATTTGGGTATAAAGAAGAATAGAAAGAGGAGGAGTAAGGAGTGTAGACCTACGATTAAGTGGGGCGGCCTGACGCCAGTGAATGAGTGGAAGATAGGGGAGAAGTTGGCGGGAATAGGGGTGTGGGAGTGTAGGGGGGACGTGGATAGTATGTGGGATAAGGTGGCTAGGTGCATTAGGGAGAATGCAAGTGAGGTGTTGGGTGTTTCTAGGGGCCAGGCCGGGCACCATCGGGGGGATTTGTGGTGGAATGAGGAGGTGGAGGAAAAAGTGGGGACCAAGAAAGGGGCGTATGCTAAGTTGGTGGAGAGTAAGGATGAAGAGAAAAAGCGGGTAAACAGGAAAGAGTACAAGCTACCGAGGAAGGAGGCTAAGTCAGCAGTCACGGCAGCTAAGACGGCCGCTTTTGAGAGCTTGTATGCAGGGTTACAGGGGAAAGGAGGGGAGAAAAAGTTGTTTAGACTCGCTAAGGCTAGGTAGAGGAAGGGTCGTGACCTCGATCAGGTGAGGTGCATTAAGGGGGAGAACGGTAGAGTGTTGGTGGAGGACGGCCTCATTAAGAATAGATGGCAGTCGTACTTTCATAGGCTCTTGAATGACGGAGGGGATAGAGCTATTGTGTTAGGGGAACTGGAGCACTCAGAGGAGTGTCGGGATTTTAGCTATTGTAGATGTTTTAAGGTAGAAAAGGTTAGACAGGCTGTTCGCAGGATGAGAAGGGATAGGGCGACGGGGCCGGATGAGATACCGGTGGAGTTTTGGAAGTTCGTTGGAGAGGCTAGTATAAGGTGGTTGACTGGATTGTTTAATGAAATCTTCAAGACGGCAAAGATGCCCGAGGCTTGGAGGTGGAGTACCATGATACCTCTCTATAAGAATAAGGGCGACATACAGAGTTGCAATAACTATCGGGGGATTAAGTTATTGAGTCACTCTATGAAGATCTGGGAGAGAGTGGTCGAGGTGAGGCTGAGACGGATAGTGTCTATTTCGGAGAACCAGTTTGGATTTATGCCTGGCCGCTCGACGACGGAGGCAATTCACCTGGTACGGAGGTTGGTGGAACAGTATAGGGAAAGGAAGAAGGACCTGCATATGGTGTTT
>NW_025844500.1:0-592 GCF_002878395.1 Capsicum annuum | reverse complement strand
GGGTTAAAGCACTTCGAACAATCATACTATGTTATTGAACTTCATTTATTAACTTTCTTATCTTGGTTGTTCGGAAAACCAGTTTGGATTTATGCCTGGCCGCTCGACGACGGAGGCAATTCACCTGGTACGGAGGTTGGTGGAACAGTATAGGGAAAGGAAGAAGGACCTGCATATGGTGTTTATCAACCTGGAGAAGGCTTACGACAAAGTCCCCAGGGAGGTGCTTTGGAGATGCTTGGAGGTGAGTGGAGTACCGCTGGCATATATCAGAGCAATTAAGGATATGTATGATGGAGCGAAAACTCAGGTGAGGACGGCGGGAGGAGACTCAGAGCATTTCACTGTCCTGACAAGATTGCATCAGGGATCTACTCTTAGTCCCTTTTTGTTTGCGTTGGTGATAGATATGTTGACGCGGCGTATTCAAGGGGAGGTGTCGTGGTGTATGCTTTTTGCAGATGATGTAGTTCTGATAGATGAGACTCGAGGGGGTGTGAATGACAAATTAGAGGTGTGGAGGCAAACTCTTGAGTCTAAAGGGTTCAGGGTGAGCAGAAGCAAGACAGAGTATGTGGAATGCAAGTTTAAT
>NW_025844499.1:347-1001 GCF_002878395.1 Capsicum annuum | reverse complement strand
TATATATATATATATATATATATATATTCATAATGTAGTATATATATATGTATATTGTAGTATATATTTTATTTAACGTATGTCATATATATTGAATGGTGCGTATATGTGTGTATATATCTTATATAGATATATATATTTAACGTATACAAGTGTATGTTTTATAAATTAGTATAATATAACTATCTATATATTGCAATACATGTATATTGTAGTATATATTTTATTTTAAGTAGTACATATATATTGATTAGTGTGTATATATGTGTATATATCTGATATAGATGTATATATTTAACGTATACAAGTGTATATGTTTTATAAATTAGTATAATATAGCCATCTATACATTGTAATACATATATATGTATATTGTAGTATATATTTTATTTAAAGTAGTACATATATATTGAATGGTGCGTATATATTTGTATATATCTTCTATAGACGTATATATTTAACGCATACAAGTGTATATGTTTTATAAATTAGTACATAACTATATATATATTCATACATAGTATATACATATATATTGTAGTAAATATTTATTTAAAGTAGTACCTATATATTGATTTAAAATGAATTTCTAGTTTAAATTAAAAAATTACTTTTAATATATTATTAATTAAATATCATATATATATATATATA
>NW_025844499.1:0-247 GCF_002878395.1 Capsicum annuum | reverse complement strand
TACATATATATTGAATGGTGCGTATATACGTGTATATATCTTCTATAGACGTATATCTTTAACGTATACAAGTGTATATGTTTTATAAATTAGTATGTAACTATATATATATACATATTGTTGTATATATATATATATATCCCGGAACCGACCTGACCCACTTAACTCCAACCTGGACCAAAATCGGCCCACAACCTGGTTAAACTAAACGGACCGATTTCGGGTTGGCCCAGCCCGGCCCACTTGA
>NW_025844498.1:0-1662 GCF_002878395.1 Capsicum annuum | reverse complement strand
TATAAATTTAAATTTTTGGTATATTAAATTTCCTTTTATGGCAGTTATTATGCTTTTTTCTATAGGTTTTATAATTCTATTATCTGCGAAATATAATTCTATCGGTGTATCTATTCCTTCTCTAAAACATGCTTTTATTAATATCTCCGTTCCTCCAAGGTGTACGTATTTTATTGGGTCTTTAATTTTTATATCGTTTATTTCTTTATTTATTATTCTCTTTGTTACTAATGGTATACTGGCTCTACTTTTTGCATATCTACAGTCTATTACATGTTCTTTTTGGCTTACTACATACTATTCTTCTTTTCGTCTATTAAATATGTTTTTTATTGTTGGTATTTTAAATATTTTTTCTACACTTAAATCTAACTCTTTTCCTTTTATTTCATCAAATATATTATTATCAAATATTACTTTTTGGTCAATTCATTCTTCATTTAAATATTTTTCCTTTGTTATTATTTTTATATCTTCTTCAATTATTTGATTCATTTTTATATCTTCTTCGGTCATTTGATTCATTTGATTTACTATCGATTTCATTATCTGTTTCATTCTCCGAAATTTCATATATACTATCGTTACTTTCTAATTCATAATCTATATAATCTATTTGCATATATTCTGTATTTTCTATCTTTATTTCCGATATTTGTTTCTTTTTTGTGTGTTTAGGCATTTTACCTGGTACGGAGGCTGGTGGAACAGTATAGGGAAAGGAAGAACCTGCACATGGTATTTATCGACTTGGAGAAGGCATACGACAAAGTCCCCAGAGAGGTGCTTTGGAGATGCTTGGAGGTGAGTGGAGTCCCGGTGGCATATATCAGAGCAATTAAGGACATGTATGATGAAGCTAAAACTCAGGTGAGGATGGCGGGAAGAGACTCAGAGCATTTCACTGTCTTGACAGGATTGCATCACGGATCTACTCTTAGTCCCTTTTTGTTTGCTTTGGTGATGGATGTGTTGACGCGGCGCATTCAAGGAGAGGTGCCTTGGTGTATGCTTTTTGCAGATGATGTAGTTTTGATTGATGAGATGCGGGGGGTGTGAATGATAAATTAGAGGTGTGGAGACAAACTCTTAAGTATAAAGGGTTCAGGTTGAGTGGGAGCAAGATAGAGTATTTGAAATGCAAGTTTAATGACATAAGGCTGGAGAATGAGGTGGTAGTGAAGTTGGAATCATAGGTGGTATGTAAGAGAGATAGTTTTAAGTATCTCAGGGTCGTGATTCAGGGTAACGGTGAGATTGACGAGGATGTCTCGCACCGTATTGGGGTGGGATGGATGAAGAGAAAGCTCACTTCGGGGGTGTTATGTGAAAGAAGATGCTGCCCAAGCTTAAAGGCAAATTCTACAGGGTGGCAGTCCATCCGGCCATGCTGTATGGAGCGGAGTGTTGGCCAGTTAAGAACTCCCACATTCAAAAAATAAAGGTGGCAGATGTGGATGTTGCATTGGATGTGTGGGATGACTAGGAGGGATAGAGTTCGGAATGAGACTATCAGGAAGAAGGTTGGTGTGAATCTAGTGGAGAATAAAATGCGGAAAGTCCGATTGAGATGGTTCGGACACATGATGAGGAGGGGCATGGATGCCCCGGTTCATAGGTGTGAGAGGCTAGCTTTGGATGGTTTTAAGTGGGATAGAGGTA
>NW_025844497.1:522-1791 GCF_002878395.1 Capsicum annuum | reverse complement strand
AACAGATATATACATCTGTTGCAACAGTTGACTAATTTATTGCACCAAATAAAGTATCTGGTGCAACATATGTCTCGTTTGTTTTATCAAACTAAACATCTCTTTGTACGGCTTTTATTTGTACCAACAGATGACCTATCTGCTGCAACAGATGATTCATATGTTGCAACGGATGGTTCATTCATTGGAAATTATCACACAGAGTCTTTCTCATGTAGAAATTTATCCCAACAGTTGATTCATTATTGCAACAGAAATATAATCTATTTGGGATAATTTAAAATGAGAGGAAGACCTATTTGATTTGCTAGAAGAGATGAGTTATCTTTTTCTATTTTGTTGTATCTCCGTGATTAGCAATGACCAATTCTAGCTTTCCAGGTGGATTTAGAAGAAGCTACTGCTGAACAACATTGACAATATGCTACTCTTTTTATGAAAATATGGAAAACAGAAAGCACAGAAACCGTACGTAACCAACAATAAAGATCCACGACGAGCAAAGCCGAATTCCATAGCACCGGATGAAGAACAACTTATCCATACTGAGTAGATATTTATAGCTTGAGCCTGCCAAAGTAATCCTTGGCAGTATACTTAAATTTTTGTTGATGTATTTGTTGAGATCTGTACCCATAATAATTTTTTTATATTTTATTTATTCGTTCACTTATTTCATCTAATTTATGAAGGCTTCGATTTATTTTATTTTGTCTATGAATTTTATTTATTCCTTTGATTTGAACTTATTAATTGAAAAGGAATACTAGATTCAAATATTGCAATAGATAATGTATCTGTTGCAACAGATGACATATCTATTGGAAAAATCGAACAGATTTAGACATATATTGCAACAGGTAGGTAATTTGTTAGAATTTATTAAACAGGTTTTCCCACCGTTGCAATAGATGGACTTAGATAGAAACATCAATATAATGCAACAGATGACCAACCTATTGCAACAGATAAACTATATGTCAGAATAGGTAGAATAACTGTTACAACGGATGGAGAATCTATTGCATTATAAAAATTCAACTTTCGTTGGATATTAAAAATTGCCAGTACGTGTAAAAAGGTTAACGTGAATAGAATTGAAATAAAAAAGGTGGAATCCATCGATGGTATTCAGTTCAAACACCTAAAATAAAATAGGCATCAAGTAGACAGTGTTCATTTTAAACACGTAAAATAAAATAGGCATCAAATGTGTCAGTCTGGCATATTTTCCTGACTTGCTATCACCGTCACTTGCCCCCCCCCCCC
>NW_025844497.1:0-422 GCF_002878395.1 Capsicum annuum | reverse complement strand
TAACTGAGCTAGACAATGTCGAGCCCATCTTCTACTATTTTTTGTGAAAAAGATTTTTGATATTGTAAGTGCGGTCATGAAGCTCTGTTAAAGACTTCTTGGACTCAACAAAATCCGAGTCGTAGGCTTTCTACTTGTAAGATTTCAAAGGTAATTTTTTTTTTAATTAATTAGTTGATTAATTATTGACTTGTAATTGTTTTGTAATTGTGTTTTCTTTTTTATAGAAATTGGGTGGATGCGATTACTTTAATTGGTATGAAGAACGACACCCTTCACAAGTAAATCATGTAATCTGGAGTTTGTTAAACAAAGTCAAGGCTTCTGAAGAGAAACAAAATTGTACAAGAAGATACTACATTATTTTCATTATTACTACTGGTTTGGTGTTGTTGGGCACATGGATATTCAAGCCTAATTGC
>NW_025844496.1:0-1974 GCF_002878395.1 Capsicum annuum | reverse complement strand
TCTATTTCTAGTTTCTATTTCTCTTTCTTCTTCTTTTTTCTTTTTTCACTTTTTTTTTGAATTTTTTTTTGTTTTTTGTTTTTTTACTCTTCTATATTTATCTTTTATTTTTAAAAGACAAATATTGATATGATATATACATATTCAAAAAATATACAAAATAAATAGACATACAGATCTGCATATGTATTTACGGTAAAAAAAATACATATATATATATATATATATCTGCATATGTATTTACAAAAATACATATCTGACTCACATGTAAAATGACAATTATATACATATACATAAAGGTAATAAAAAAAATACATGATAGATATCTTAAACAGTAAAAGAAAATAAATAAGTACATATGTTACCCTCTAAAATGACATAGTATGTATAGTTCAAAGATAAATTCAACACCGTATAAAATACATATAGTTCTACATATGTATATACAGAATACATACCTGATCCATATTTATATTGTTATTTTATATGAGTCACTTTTATATTTCGCAAATACATATGAAGATATATAGTATAGTTATGTTTGTTAATGTGTAATATGAATATGATATGTATATCGTAAATACATATGTATGTTTTGTACTGTAAATACATATCCAGATCTATATGACTATGTATTTTATATATTTTTTGATTATGTGTATGTGATATACATATTTGTCTTTTCAAAATAAAAACTAGAGATAGAAGAGTAAAAAAAAGGGGAAAAACAAAAATATAAAAGAAAAAAAATGAAAAAAAGAGAAGTGAAAAAGAAAAAAAAAGGAAGAAAGAGAAATAGAAGTGTAAAAATAAAATTTAAAAAAAAATAAAATAAAAAAGAAGAAGAAGAAGAAAATGAAAATAGAAAAATAAAAAAATATATGAGAAAGGAAAAAAAAGAAAACGAAAAAGGAAAGAAAAAAAGAGAAATAGAAGAGAGAAAATAAAGTGGAAATGAAAAAAAAATCAAAATAAAATGATAAAAAAATAAGATGAAAAAAAACTAACAAGAAAAAAAAAAGATAGAGACATAAGATAGTGAAAGACAGTAGTGATGTTTTATTTTAAAATCTTGAAGATCAGAAAAATAATTATCTTCAAATATGAAAAAGAAAAAAAAAGAAAACAAAAAATTTAAAAAACGAAAAAGGAAAAGAGAAGAGAAATATAAGAGAGAAAATAAAGTGAAAATAAAATAAAAAATAAAATAATAAAGAAAATAAGATGAAAAAAAAGGGTAAAAGATATGACTATATTTGGAGGAGGTGAAATAGTGGAGTGAAAATAGGAAAATGTAAAGTAGTGAGAGTAAAACATGCACTTGCCTAGTTAATGAGTAAAATAATGTTACTCTTGCTATAAACTGTAATTTTACAAAAGTGTTGCTATTTATTGTAATTATAGTCTTAAGTATGCTACTTTCTGTAATTTTTTCAACTAGTTAATATTGTATATAAGAGACAAACTAAGGACTTTGGAAGTCCTCACAAAAGTTTTCAACTTAATTTTATCCTTTTCAATTAATTACTTTTATGTCATGATCTTATTTTTTTAAGTCAAATTTACTTTTTGTAATTTACTTTTCAAAAGTTTTGTTACCTTGTCATTTTGAAGACCGTCTTTATTTTACTCCTTTATTTTTCTAAATTTGATGAACATTCATTGACATGATTTAATTTTTAAGCATCATATTTAATTTTTTATACATAACAAATTTGTAGTCCTCACATACATCCCTCAAGTGACTGACTCAGCATTTTCTTTAGAAAAACTACATGCTTAGCAAACATAAACACCTAAGTAACCTATACAACTAAGTTTCAATTAATTACAATTCATATTCTAACTTAACTATATTGCCCTATCTTTCTCGTTACTTTCCTCCCATCTCTCCCAATTCATTGTGTATCACTGTATTTGTATCAATTGTGTCTGGTTCTCATGACCATCTTCATATGATTGTATTTTCTTGAA
>NW_025844495.1:2300-3721 GCF_002878395.1 Capsicum annuum | reverse complement strand
TATTTTGATTTTTTGTATTTCTTGTATTTCTTATGTCTTTTTCTTTTCTTATAATATCTTTCTTCACATCCAAATTGAGGTGTTATTTTATTTTTGCAACATGCTAAATTTCTTATTAATGTTTGTTTTTCATTTTTATTTCTTCTCTATATTTTTCACATAGATTTCTATACAATTGCTGTTAAAATTTTATTCTTGCTCCTAGGGTATCTACTATTTTTGCTTCATCCCATTTCTTTATTATTTTTGAACTAAATGGTTCGGGTAATTTACTAAAATATAATCTTCTTATTGCTTTACTTTCTTCTATATTATATGTTCCTTTATAATAATATTCTTTAAATGCGCACGTATACTCATCTATATAGCACATATTACATATTGTTAGTTTTAACATTAAGTTTCTATTTATATCTTTTTCTTTATTTTGCTCTTCTTCGTCTATTGTCATACTGCTAAATTCATCTCTTATAACTATTTCATATTTTTTCAATATTTCTGTTGTTAGTATTTTAGTAGTTGTTGATACTTCTTCTATTTTGTTATCAGATCTTAATACTTTTTTACTTGCTTCGGCTAGGTTTAAAAACCATAATTTTACTGTTCCTATTAATGTTTTTTCTATATATTCTGGTGTGTTTGTTGTATCTATTTTATTATCTAATAATTGTTTTGACATATATCCTACCCATAATTGTATTATTTTATTTGTGTCTATTATACAGTCTAAATCTAAAAAGTTGTAATTAATTATTTGTTTAGGTGTCCATTTACTATATTCATCCTTTGGATTATATCTTTTAAACTTACTTTTGTAATTATATGTTGACTTTCTTATTTCTGATGTACTATGTATTTTGATCTAGAGTATTTACTTCTGTATTTATTAGTTTTAGATTTTATTTATTAATTACTTATTGTTCTTCATTAATTTCTAGTTTTCCTATATTTTCTAGAATTTCTGTATATGTTTCACTATCTTTTGAATCATAATTATTTGTTTGTTCAACATCTATTGTATTTATTTCTAATTCTCTGGTTTCTGGTTCTTTATTTTTTATTTCTAATTTTTCTTTAAATTGATTTATCTCGTTTAGTAATTTTTGTTCTTTATCTTTTTCTTCTTTTTCTTTCTGTCTCTTTTTATATAAATCTTTTAGCATTTGTAGTTCTTTTTCAAATTCAGCAATCCTATTATTTTTAGTTTCTTCTATTTTTCATATTTCTTCGGTGGTTTGTTGTTTTATTTTATCTATTTCCTTTTTTTTGTCTATTTCTTCGTTTTCTCTTTTTATTCTTACCATGACTGCCAACTTATCTTCTAATTTTAATTCTTCTTTTTTCTAACATTAAATATAAATGTTCACCTATTTTCTTATATCTTCTTCCTAAATTAGAGAATACTATTTTTAGTTTTGATC
>NW_025844495.1:0-2200 GCF_002878395.1 Capsicum annuum | reverse complement strand
TGATATTTCTTCTTTTTGTGCATTTATTGAATTTTTACTAACTCCGATAATTATGTTATACTGTAGTCTTTCTATTCTTATTTTTAATTCTTTATGTTTTCCAGATATTATTTGTTTTAATTCTTTATATTTTTGTAATTTCTGTACGTTATTCATCTAAACAATATTTATAATATTTTGGTGGATATCTAAATTTAATTTTATCATAATTAGTAAATTAATCAAATAAATCCAAATATATATTACTTCCGATAACTTTAAACAACATAGGCTCTGATACCAACTTATATATAGTGTAATGTAATTTATGAAATATTTTATTTTTATTTTAGACTTGTTATGTTGTTCTATTTTCTCCTCATTTTTATAAATTTTAGTTTAATTTCATAAAAATATTAATTAATTTTTTTCTGTGAATCACTAGGTAGCCTAATCTATTAAGAAATTAATATTTTTTTATTATATAATTCATAAGGATAATTGAGTTGGGTACATATAAAATGGGTCAAAGATATGGGTAGTATATTATATTCTCTTAAATTAAAATTAATAACTAATTAAGGTTGCCACGTCATTTTTTCGATAGAATTATTACAAAATTCAGCCATAGTGACTTTTGTGATGGCCAGAGCAAAGTTAAATGACCATGGATGAAATGAATAAAAGAAAAATGACTTTTGTGTAATAGACACAAAGTTAAGTGACCAAAAATTTAGTCGTTAAAAAGCAGAATTCTAGCTTTGGTTGAACCTGTACCATGGTCTCTAGCTTATTTTCGGCTAATTAAAAGATAAAGAAAATGCATTTCACCTTAGTGTCAAAGTATGTATTTCACTTAGAAATTTGATTAAAACCAATATTATGCTCTAGAATTTCTAATTTATTATGGTTTTGGAAAATTTGTGATTAATTCTCAATATTTTGATGGATTATTAGAAAATGTATGGTTTGACATTTTTGTCACCAAACAACAGGACTTGAGGCATTCTATATGTTGGTTTTCCTTATATTTGCATTCAAGAAAGAAAAAACAAAAATCTCTGAAATTTTATTCTGATCCTTTCCATCTTCTTAACTATAGCATCGGCCTCAATGTTGGCTTTTTATGGCAATAAAAGGAAGGTACTTAGGGGTCATTTGATTAGGAAACGAGTTATCTGGAAATTAGCTATTCCGAAATTAGTTATCCCATCCTCAAGGAGGGATAAGAAAAATACTATAATTCTAGGATAACTAATTCCGTGAGATTTCATGCATTTTGTTTCAATCAAACATGGAATAAACTCCTCTTCTAAATTAATCTCAGGATTTTATCCTTATCCCTCCTACGAAACTAACCCTTAGGGGTTGTTTGGTTTGAAGACAAGTTATGCTGAAATTAATTATACTGAGATTGGTTATGGGATATGTTGTCCTGAGATTTGTTATCCTGGTATTATTTTTTAGTGTCTGTTTGATTTGTAGTACTAAAAATAATAGGCATTGCATTCTTTATAAGAATATATTGTTTGTTTAAAAAATACTTTCACCTTATTAAATTAATTATTTTATGTATACATTTCTATGATTTTTCTATGTATTCAATTATGTGTCAATATATCATATTCATGCGTAGTTGTCCAAATATATTTTTCTTATAAGCAAAGATCAACATATATGCATACATACGTAGCTGCCTTTTTCTACAACTAATGTAGTTGCATAATTTAAAATGATAATGTGTATCAAAACTTGAAAACGCCTTTTTAGTTCCTAAAATATTTAATTGTGGAAATCGACTAACTACCCATAATTAAACTCGATTTTTTTTTCAAAAAAAAGGTTAAGCGCTATGATTTTCACAAACAAGAACATGAAGAGAAAAAAATCAAGAATTGCTGGTCATGTTTCCAAATCCATTCCAAAAGAATTGGAATTTCACATTAAAGTCTCCAATGTAATAATTAGATGTCGAGCGAGAGAGTCAGGGGATTTTGAGGGGGCAACTGATCCGTTCTCGAGGGGCTCACGGATTTCAAGAATCTTATTGTAGAGACTTGTGAAGATGATGAAATCTGTTTCGATAGGTTTAAATTTAAGTAGAGTTGAAGGAATCAAATCCTCCTCTTCAAGTGTTATGGCCCTCTCAACAGGAGATGAAAAATGGGGAATCACACGCCTCTTGACAAGCATCAGATGTAATTATTCAAACTCTAAGCTT
>NW_025844494.1:44670-68628 GCF_002878395.1 Capsicum annuum | reverse complement strand
TCCAGATCCTCCATGTATGCTATCCATCTCTTACATATCATTTAGTAAATTATTGTTCATGCATATAAACCTTTGCATTCTGCCTTGCCTCATCTAGCATACCAGTACATTCCTACGTAGTGACGCATACTTTCCTGTGCTATGATGTTTCATATTATAGGTTCGGCTGCTCAGGTTCCTGACCGTTCTATAAGGATATGCTTTCATTTCAGTACTTCAGCGTAGCAGTATTTTAGTAGATGCAAATAGTTGGAAGATTGTCCCATCAACTCCACTTCCAGATTTTTTAAGTTAGAGGCTTTCAAACTAGATTTAGACAGTATTTCAGATTTAGATGTTATTATTCATTATTAGTATTTTAGATGTTTAAACTTTATTGTATTTCAGCCGATTATTCTGTAATTATTTTAGTATTATTGTTCAGTGCTCACAGCAGATATCAGTCATGTGTTAGCTTGTGGTCCTTTGAGGTCGTAAGCACCATGTGACGACTAGGGGTAGTCTCGAGTCATTATAGTGTTTCTCTATGGGGCGCTCCCATCTTATTTATGTGAAAGAAAGATGGTTCTTTACGTGTGTGCATTGACTATCATCAGATGAATAAAGTTACAGTAAAAAACAAATACCTCTTCCTAAAATTGATGACTTATTTGATCAACTCCAAGGTAACAGTTATTTCTTAAATAAATACCTTAGGTCCGACTATCATCACTTCAAGTAAGAGAATGTGATATTCTAAAGACTACTTTCAAAACCCGTTATGGTCATTTTGAGTTTCTAGTCATGTCCTTCAGACTAACAAATGCCCCAGCAGCCTTCATGGACTTGATGAATGGAGTGTTCAAATAGTATCTGGACATGTTTGTTATAGTCTTTAGTAATGATATTCTTCTCTACTCTCGTAGTGAGGATAATAATGGAAACCATCTTAGAATTATGTTACAAACCCTTAGATATCACTAGTTGATCACCAAGTTAAGCAAGTGTGAATTTTGGCTAAGGTTAGTAGCTTTCCTTGGTCATATCGTTTTATGTGAAGGTATTAGAGTTGATCCCTAAAAGACAGAAGCTGTAAAAAATTAGCCTATACCTATTTCCCCGTTAGACATTAGGAGTTTCTTGGGTTTAGCCGATTATTATAGATGTTTTGTTGAGGTTTTCTCATCTATTGCATCTCTAATGTCTAGATTGACCCAAAAGGAAGTTAATTTTCAGTGGTCAGATTCTTGCGAGAAGAGTTTTCAAGAGTTGAAGACATGACTCACTTCAACCCCAGTTTTAGTATTGCCTGATGGTACAGATGGTTTTGTGGTTTATTGTGATACCTCCAGAGTTGGTTTAGGTTGTGTTTTGATACAGAGAAGTAACGTCATAGCCTATGCCTCTAGATAGTTTAAGCCTCATGAAAAGAATTACCCTAGCTGCTATTGTATTTGCTTTGAAAATCTGGAGACATTATTTGTATAAAGTGCATATTGATATGTTCACGGATCACAAAAGCTTGCAGTATGTGTTTACTCAGTGGGAGTTGAATCTTTGATAGAGAAGATGGTTAGAATTGTTAAAAGATTATGATATGAGTGTGTTGTATCAGCTGGGAAAAGCCAATGTAGTGGCAGACGCTCTTAGTAGATTATCTATGGGCAGTGTTGCTCATGTAGAGAAAGAAAAGAAGGATTTAGTTTAAGAAGTTCATCGATGAAATAGATTAGGTGTTAGGTTGGTTGAATTGGCTGAAGGGAATATTTGGGTTCAAAGTAGTTCCGAATCTTTCCTAGTTTCGAATGTGAAGGAGAAGCAAGATAAGGATCCTAGTTTGGTCAAACTGAAGGAGTCAGTTAAAGACCAAAAGGTAGAGGTTTTCTCCCAAGGGGGAGATAGTGTGTTGATATACTACAGTAGATTTTGTGTGCCTTGTGTTGATGATTTGAGGCAGCGGATTATTGCAAAAGTGCATGGTGCGCGTTATTCTATCCATCCTGGAGCCACCAAGATGTACCGCGACTTGCAAAATATCTATTAGTGGAGTGGTATGAAAGAGATATAACAGAGTTTGTAGCTAAGTGTATAACTTGTCAATAGGTTAAGGTAGAGCACCAAAGACCTGGTGGTGCATTACAAGAGTTTGGTATCCCTACTTGGAAGTGGGAAGAGGTGAATATGGATTTTGTGACTTATTTACCCCATTCTTGTAGTTAGCATAATTCAATTTGGGTTATAGTACATAGATTGACTAAGCTAGCGTATTTCTTGCTAGTTTACACGTCTTACACGACTGAAGATTATGCTAAGTTGTATATCCAAGAGATAGTCAGATTGCATGGAGTTCCTTTGTCCATCATCTTAGATAGGGGTACTCAGTTTACCTCTTAGTTTTTAAGATCCTTTTAGAAGAGTATTGGTACCCAAGTTTGTCTTAGTTTAGCTTTTCATCCGCAGACAGATCGTCAGGCAGAGAGGATCATTCAGACTTTGGAGGATATGTGAGGGCATTTGTTCTTGATTTCAGAGGTAGTTGGGATAATCATTTACCATTGATTGAGTTTGCTTATAATAACAGTTATCATGCTAGTATTCAGATGGCTCTATTTGAGGCTCTTTATGGGCGGAGATGTAGATTGCCAGTTGGTTGGTTCGAAGTGGGTGAGGCCACTTTGATTGGTCCATACATGAGTTTAAGGCCATGGAGAAAGTTTGGTTGATTGGAGAGAGATTGAAAGTAGCCCAGATTCATCAGAAATCTTATGCCGATTAGAGAAGAATAGATCTTGAGTTTGAGGTTGATGATCTTGTGTATTTGAAAGTTTCACCCATGAAAGGGTGAAGTGGTTTGGCAAAAAGGGGAAACTTAGTCCCCGTTATGTAAGTCTCTTCCGTATTTTGAGTCGTGTTGGGAAGGTGGCGTATGAGCTTGAGCTACCCATAAATTTATCCTTAGTTCATCCAATATTCCATGTATCCATGTTAAAGAAGTGCATGGACGATTCCACCGTTATAGTTCCTGTAGAAAGTACTGATATTCAGAATAGCCTTTATTACGAAGAAGTCCCAGTAGAGATTCTTGATCATTAGATTTGTAGGATAAGGAACATAGAAGTTCCGTTAGTCAAAGTTTTGTGGTGAAATTAGTCAGTTGAGGGTGCTACTTGGGAAGCAGAAGGAGACATGCATACCAAGTATTCTCATCTCTTCTCCACGAATTCAGATTCAGCTGAAGGTAATAGTTTTCCTTCATTAAGTTCTTTTCCAGTTTCAGATTTAGCTATATATAGTTATCTTTATGAGAATTCATGCACTCTCAGATCAACTTAGTAGCTCATTTTAATTGAGATTCAGTTATTCAGTTTATTTCAGTTGTGCATGATAGTTTATAGCCTTATATTTCCCAGTACTGTTCAGCTTATCTAGCCACATTTGAGGACGAATGTTCCCAAGGGGGAGATATTGTAATACCCTATACTTTTTCTAGCTTAAATTCATTCCTAGAATGTTAAGAAATAACTTCCAAAATAAATAATATTTATTTCGTGTGGAATTTTCCAGATTTAGACCTTCCATTGTGTGGGAAATTGAATTACCTTTCCAATAATATAAGATTCGCCTAAATTCGATAACCGAGTAAGAAGTTATGGCGACTCTAAGTTTCAGTCGTAAAACACCGTGATTTGGGCCCATAGCGCATTGTGAGAAGTGTAAAATGATGATTGTCAAATTCCAGTGGCCCTCCACGATAGCCCCCATTACGGAGAAGCCCAAATTCCTAATTTTCCTATTCCAGTAGACCGACGAGATAGCACCGCATCGTAGAGAGGGCCGATTTCCTAGTTATCGATTTCCAGTAGCCTAACGCGACATTGGCGTGTCGCGCCAGTTACAAAAATAGCATTCCAAAAGGGCACAACGATGGTGGCGCATCGCGGAGTTAGGCCGATTCCCAATTGTCCTATTTTCAGTGAGCCACCGCGATTATGGCGCGTCGCGGTGGCCACTTAAATCGCAAAAATATTACATTTTCCAGTTCTATATAGAATTTTAAAAGGGGTATTTTGGTCAATTCCCAAGGCCCCAATCCGTCGAAAACACAAGATTAATCATATTTAAAGCACTTTGTGCTCATTATTTATCATTCTCTTCAAAAGCAAAACCCTAGAGCTCTAAAACCTCTTCTCCAAAAAATCAAAATCCTCCATTGATTCTCCAAGAAAGCTTAACATTGAAGATTACCAAGGCAAGATAAGTAAGAGTCCATCTTCAAGAACTCAAATAAGAATCAATAATTCAAGTTTCTCCTTCTAATCGTCTACCAAGGTATGTTGGGTTTATGAACAAGGATTTTCTTCCATCCTTATGCTCAAAACCAAGCTTTTATTTAAAAGTTACATGATTTTGAATGATTATTCATGAGATTTGCATTAGGGTTCATACCCATTATTGCTCTTTGTAAGATTCTGAGATTTCAAGTATTTTAGAAGTTGAATTGCATGTCTATTTTCATATTTTCATGCCTATGGCAGTAATTTATAGATTTTGAGATAACTTATAATAGTTTACAATATCAAGCATGTTTTTATGATGCTTTGACACGAGATTGAAGCATGGGTTACTACCCCAAGATTGAATGTTATTATTTCAAGAAAGATGATGCTTTAAGCATCCTAGTATGAAATCATTTACAAATTTTCTGTTAAGCTTTGATCTTTCAATCATCGGATTAGCTATGGAATCCATTTTTTAGATTATTACACATTATAAATTTAGATGAATTTATTTACAAATTTTATTAGATGAATACATAATTGGTTTTAGATAAACCCTTATACTAGTTTTAAAGTGGATTTCCAACAGAATGAGTATAGCAAATAAAAAAAAGGAGTAGTATTTAGCATCGAGCAGGAAGTGTGGGATTATCGTGTCCTATCTTCCACAAAACTACATAGCCAACATAAGTACAGATTAACAGATTATTCCCATTTCTATATAGATGATAGACTTAGCTTGTGATCAATCTCATGGACAAAAGGTTATACACTCTAGCAAGAGTATAACACCTCTCCCCAATGTAAGGTTTCTTTTTTAGAAAGACGAGATGTTGGAATCCATGTATCTTGCATGGTTTATGTCGGTTAAGAGAACCTCCCTACTAGTAAAGAAAAGCTTTGAAAGATTTCTTTAAGATAAAGTATTTTCCCTACAGTTTAATAGTAAAGATTTTCAGAAAACCAAGTGTAAAGACTGACAGTTTACTCAGATTATGCTTTACAGAAAGATAACAGTTATAAACTTCAACTTTTAGATTTTAGATTTCAGAAGTGAGCTCTTTCTATACTTAGACAATATGATTTACATATAGAATAAAGTATAGCTTTCAGAACTAAATACTATAACTCACTAGATTTATAAAGTATGATTGATTTATTATTCATGATCTCAGTATTTCAGATATTTCAGCTTATGTGAGTTATTTATATTTAGCATGCATTGTTTTATAAATCATGATGATAAGATGATGTTTTACTTATCCATTTCACCCCCATATACTCAGTACATCCTCAAAGTACTGATCCACATATATGTCTATGTGCTACATTATCTCATAATGTAGGTTCAGGTGCTCTGTATCAGCAGCGTGAGTATCTTCATCTACATCCTAAAGTTGGTGAGTCTTTATAGTTCGAGGACTTGTTCACTCAAATTTTGCAGCTTATCAGTTTATGTTATTTAGTATTCTTTTTAGATAGTTCAAGTTAGCTAGGGGTTTGTCCTAGTGACTCTCTAGATATTAGTAGTAGAGGTTTGTCAGACTACTAGTTGTGATTCAACTTATTTAGTATTGATGTTTCACACATTATATTCAGATTATTCTTAGTTATTTCAGACATTTTTTGCATTCAGTATGACTTTCATGTCTATATTACCTTGATTATGAGATTTATATCAAGTAGAAGGTAGACAGGGTTAGCTTAAGGATACTCGTAGTCTTGAGCACCGTGTGACATCTCGGGATCAGGTTTGGGGCATTACTTATGCCTTGGTCGTATGCTAACTAGTGATGGTTGGTAGTTTGGATTAGTTTCTAAAATGGGTATGACTTGGTTGGTATGAGTCATATGGTTGGTAATGGGTCATATGGTTTGGATTTTTCCTTTACTTTATTTAAGACTTAGAAACGTAAGTTAGATTTGAGTACGAGTGGCTCACCATGAGTCGTAAGATAAGGTACGAGTCATACCATTGACTCATATGGTAGATAGTATTCAAACCTCTTTTGATTCTATTCTTCCAAGGATACAGTTTAGGGGTACTAATCGTATAGTTGGGTACGACTTAGTTTGGGTAAGTCATATAGTGGAAAGTGTTGGGTTCAAGGGGGAGGCTTAGGGTATGAGGGCTAGGTACCACTTATATTGAAGGGTATTAATGGTATGGGGGAGTCGTACCATCTGAAGGGAATTTTATGTAGTTTAAATTGGGGTAATCTGGACTTTTCCCACTTAACCTCTTAAGGTCCCATGACTTATAACTCTTTTAGGACATTATTTACCCTATTATTCTAATCTTAAACACTTAAAAACACTATTTAATTCTCTCTAAGGCTTTTGGGTAAAGGAAGGCTAGAGTTTAATCTAGAGGATCAATTTAGGGCTTGTACGGGTGATTTCTCCTTATCATCTTTGTAATCTAAGGCGTGTACTCCTCTGTAATTGTTAGTTCCAACTAAAGGCATATTTTATACAATTTTATGGCATGATTATTGTATGGTTTTGGTGTTTTAAAATATATGTTGGGGTTTTGTTATTAAATGTTTGGTTATGGTTTTCCAATGTTTTAGTTATGTTTTTACATGTTGTAATGGTGGTTTGGACAATTCGTTGCATGGGAATGGCTAATTGATAATTGGACTTGGTTTTGAAAACACTATGCCCCAACATATTTGATAAAATCCTATGATAATGCTTTTACTATATTATTGAACTTTTAATTTAATATTGCATGGTATGGTTTGGTAATGGAACCCTGAATAGTATAAATGGTTTAAATGGTTTGGAATGGTTAAATGGTAAGGTTTGGTGGTCATGGTTATGATTAATTAATCTTCCGTGTGAGGTACAGGGAAATCCCCCAAGTAAACATGTTAACTTGCTGGGTACATTGGATTCCCCCAAGCTAACATAATAATGGAACACTTATGGGGTACACGGGATTCTGCCAAGTCAACTTAATAATGTAATCTATGGGTACATGAGAGTCCCTTCTTCTTAAAAAAGTTGGCTAAGGACATTTCTTTCAAGCTATAGTCGGTATGATGATACCACTACTTATACCCTTGGTTAATAATAATGGAATAAGAGTTTGGTTGGAGGGTAATAGTTTTAATTGGGAAATAATGGCGGGGTGTGATAGCTGACCGTGAAGGTGCGAGTCCAATGGACGAACACTGGAAACTCATGTTTGCCGATATGAGGGTTTTTCATAGTGACCATATATAATAGTATGAGGTACATGGGAATCTTCTAAGTACACTATACATATGTATAATAGAGAGTGAAGGGTAATCGGGAATCCCCTACTCTTATGGTATCTCCGATTTGTGCGGCTACACATATTTTGGCACTTTTAGGGGGTTACACTGGACCCATATATCCCGTGGGTAGTTCTTGGAAGGTTAAGCTACACATACCTAGGTTAATTATTTTAAAGGCATGCTAAGCCTAGTTCTCTTTTCCCGGTATGGTTATATATATGTATGGTTTGTATGCATATGGATGGTTACTTGGTTTTTATTGGATGGCATTATTTTATCCTTATCCTAAGTTCATGATAGTGTTCACCCGCTAACCCATCTTTGGGTGGCTGTATCCCAATACAACGTAGGAACTGATCTGTAATACCCTATACTTTTCTTAGTTTTGTTCATCTCATAATGCATGCATAAGAGGCTTAGAACCTGAAAATTTCATTAAGTGTTGGGAACTTAAGTCTTATTTTTGGCCTCTTAACTTTGAGAATTTTTATACTGACCTGCCTGACCTTGAGGCATAGTTACTTTATGTTTAGGGGTGTAAGGGGCATGTCTCAGAGAAGTTTTGGATTTTTTGGACGAAGATTGAGGCAGGTTTGGATTTCAGTTCTAGAGTCTCACCGCAATTATGGTGCATCGCAGTGGTATAACGATGAGGCCCTAGGTGCGTCGCGGTAGCCCTCAAATTGGCATTTTAGTTATGAATTTAAATGCTGAGGGGCATTAGCATCTTTTCTATTTAATCTAAGTGTCATAATACAACTTATATCAACAATGTGAACGTAATTTGCCCATTCTCCTTCAATTTAATCTCAAAGAAAAACCTAACTACCTCCTAAGAATATCAAAATTTATTATCTTCTCTTCAAGAAAACTAAGAACTCAAGCTTCCCAATTCAAAAACTTTAAATAAAGCTTTCAAGATTGTATTTTCCTTCCAAGTGTAAAGGTTAAAGGTATGTGTGATGTTCATCTATGGTTTCCTTTCACCAGGATTCCAAGAATCCCATTTTAAATGTTAAATTATGAGTTTTCCATGTTTTAAATGAATTATGTCCATGAATTTCTTATTATTTTGATTTCAAGTTAAGGTTACAATTATTTTCAAGTGGAACGAATTATAATATATTTTGGATGTTGAAGTTCCCATGTCATGTTCATGCAATTTAGGATAAATCCTTAAATTATAGTTTTTGTCATGTAATCATGCTATCTCATCATGTTTAAAAGCATCCGATTTTAAAGCCTTAATACCCACGTGTTTTATGAAATGCCAAAGAGAATAATTTTGTAGAATGATTCTCCATTATGGTATTTCGAAGGTTTTGAATGCCTTTGTTGTTATTCGCATATAGTGCTGGGGGTTATAAATACCAAAACTTAGTTGTTTTTATAGTCTCAGTACATTCAGAATGATTTTAGATATAATCTTAGTATATTTAGAATGATTTAAATATATCACGAGCATTATCAGTTCAGTCAGTTATCATAGGCTGTTAAACTTCGAACAGTTCAGTAATTAGTGTCAGTTTAGTCGGGAGCAGAATTTAGCACCAAGCGAACCTAGGGATGGGGGCTCACCTGCCAGCAAGGACTGGGTCCTTATAAGTAATCCCTAAGTTCCAGAACTACGTAGCCAGCATAGGATTATGAATGTCACCCATTAATTTAGGCTGACATTATCTTAGATGTCACATGTCAGTTTAGGACTGACAATCTCTAAGGGGTCACCCACCAATTTAGGACTGATTCTCTAGTCCTTCGAGACACTATTTCAGTGGATTTACACAACCATTATTAGTATCCGTTGCACGGTACTGACACCCTGCCAACTGGGGTTACATGTTAGACCCCGATTAGCTCAGATTGCATTATGTCGATTATATGATACCTCCCATAGTTTTAGTTTCAGTATTCAGTTTAGAATTTAGTTCAGTCCTGCTTAACCATAGCATACAATATATCAGTTATCAGATTTCAGTATTTTAGTTTACAAACTATTTCAGAATCGTGTTTATAATTCATCATGCATTCTCAGATTTTACAGCTTTCACGCATATTATGCATCAGATATCTCATGTTATTTAGTCAATCATTATCTCATGCTATTCATTCAGTCAGTATTTCATGCACATGAACCTATGCATTTCAGCCTGACCTCATCTCATATACTAGTATATTTAAAGTACTAACCGTATACTTTCTTCATGCTATGATATCTTATATCATAGGTTCAGATGCTCAGTTCCCCAACCACAATTAAACATCCTAGAGATACCTAGCAGCAGTAGTGATGAGTCCTTATCTTTTAAGGACATGATGGTTTATTTCAGTTATTCAAAGTTTAGTGTTATTCAGTCAGTCAAAGTTAGTTTGGGACTTGTCTCATCAATTCCACAGTCAGTCAGTTAAAAGCTTTTTAGATATTTTAGATAGTCAGATAGTCAGATAGTTTGTTAGTCTTATCAGTCAGATTTACAGTATTTTTGCATATGTTTCAGACCTATGGATTCAGATGTATTGTTTTTAGTATTTAAACCTTATCGCGTATTCATTTGATTTCCATACATGTCTTTTATTTTTAATTTTTACTCAGTGCTCACAGCAGGTACTAGCTCATGGGTTAGCTTGTGGTCACTAGTGACTGTAAGCACCGTTGTCGCGACTAGGAGGTAGCCTCGGGTTGTGAAAAATCTTGGTATCAGATCCTAAGGTTTTATAGTATCCTAGGGAGTTTGAAAGCCACGATGAGTAGAATCTCGTGCATGGGTGTAAAGCGTGCCATACCTATGGACAAGAGGCTACAAGATATTTTAAGAAAAGTTTCCCTTCTTTCAGTATTCATGTCATGGTAATGAGCATGATCTCTATTAAACTCTCCTTCTAATACACCCTTTAATTTTGTTACAGACCATGCCTCCTAAAAGGAACGATGGAAGGAGGAATAGAAATCCGCCTACACCTTCGCCTATTCAAGAAGATCCCCTGAACGAGCATGTCTCTCACGCCGAATTTAGAGCTACTTTTACTACCTTAGATTATTTCATAGTTTCTCAGAATAATCTATAGGCTATTATCCTATCCAGGCTTATGGTTCATACTAAGTAGAGTGAGGGAAAGAAGTGTAGGAAGAAAAAGAGAAAGGATAAGAAATACAGAACATATAGTTTTAAGCCAAGATCAGAGTGTGGTAACCGATCCCAGTTCCATAAGAATTCTCAGCCCCAGTCCTTTTTATACTAGGGTGCCAGTGCCAAAGTTTAGGGATGACAGTTGGGATAGAGCGTCAAGCTTAAAATCTTAGGGTAGTGTGAAAAAAGGTCACACCAATCCATTTTATTAGAGATGTAGTAAGAATTATTAGGGTGTGTGTAGGGCTAGTAGTGGTGTGTGTTTTGGGTATGGCGATCCAGGCCATAGGGTCAGAGAGTGTCCAATAGTTACTCAGAAGGGAAATAGTTTATGCCAATAGGGCCAATCCAATCATCTGCCAGCTCTAGTAGGCCACTCGACTCAGTAGGGTACTACTTCCAGTGCCACTAGTGGTCAGCGTCAGAACAGACTGTATGAACTTCAATCCTGACAAGATCAGGAAAGTTCTCCTAATGTGGTTACAGGTATGTAAAGGGTCTTTCATCTTCATGTTTATGCTTTCTTAGATCTCGAGGCTTCACTTTATTTTATAACCTCCTATTTAACTATCGACTTTAGTATCAGTCCCAAAACCTTAGAAGAGCCCTTCTCTATGTCTACCTCAGTGGGTAAATCTATCATAGCCAGATTTGTATATAAAAATTAGTAGGTTTTAGTATCCCAGAAAATCACTTCAATCGATTGCAAAAATAGAGTCGTTCGGTTTCAGTTTCCCAATGACTTGGTTTTGGAATGGAGGAGTAGTACCTCAGTTCTTAGGGGGTTAGATATGTTTTTAAATCCCTTCTTGAAATTCTGTAACAACATATTATCTAGAGTTAGAGTATGAATTCAGAAGTTTAGAAGCAGTAAGGTAGGAATGGCGTTTATTAGTAGTTAGTGGATTATGTATCCATGGGGCTAGTTGTATGAAAGGTGAATCAGTAGGCTTGAATTAGTGTATGCAGTAATTTAATTTAAGTTTGATGGTGTGGGTGTGCGTATATAGTACCCTTGAGTGTTAAGTTTGAATGAGGCTAGTAAGATAGTAATTGATTTTTTTACCAGCTAAGTTATGGGCTATAGGATGTTAATGTCAGACATTCAGGTGTAAAGGTAATTCTCATGGTTTAGGGAAAATTTAAGTTTAGATATGTGATGATTTTAGGTTATGATGAAAGTAGTATGGTTCATTAAAGGTTTGGTGATATCCACGTAAAGTGTTAGAATCTAAGTTTGAATCTTTGGAGGTTGAGCTGATAGAAAGAAGAGTTGAAAATTCTAAGTTAGTATTTAAGTTGTTACATGATGATAGAAAAAGTAACCAAGCAGGCTCTCAGATCTTAGGAGTAATGTCATTGTGTTGTAGAACAACATTAGGGAGGAAGACGCCCAACCTATTCTTATTTCATCCTTTTTACTTCAGTTATCACGATATATATATACTCATGCCTTACATGTCAGTCCCATGATCATAGCTCATATTCGTGCACTTTCCATAGAATCATGTACTCTTCCTGTCTCTCATATAAGGAGATCCAGTATGCTCAACAGTACAAACCATGTTCCATAAATGTATCAACTCCAAACTAAGGTCATGCAACTCTTGACTCATATACTCTTGCTTTACAGTATGTTCAGTTCCAGTACTCATGCTACTCTCTTAATGAATAGCAAAATTCAGATTATGTCATGTATATCCTAAGTCTTGATCTCTGTAATAAATCCATGGCATGGATACTCTATGCCTCAGTTATGTGTCAAAGTTATTCTTTCATACTTTAGGTCCTCATATTCTACCCTTTCAGTGACCTCCCCTTAGGTTATGATAGTGATGATGAACAAATATTTAGATGAGAGAGAGTAAATATTTCATGCTAGGAGAAATTATTGTATTCTTGGTTTAGCTAAGGCTATACGTGTGAAGTAAGATTGAGGCCAAGTTTTTTATATATGTCATATTTTGTTAAAATTTTATGTGTGTTTGCTTGGAGTAGTGCATGGAAGTTATTGGCGATAGAGGCTTGGAGGATATGAGAAATATGCTTTTATGGGTGTTTGTTTAGAAGTGCATATGTGGTTATGATGATAGGCTTGAATGTCATATTTATATATATATATATATGTGTGTGGATGAATGCATTGAACGTCTGTGAATAGCCAGTAAGAGGGTGAATGTAGTTGTGGAAGAGGAAATAAGAGTTATTCATGAGGTGAGAAGCTTTAAGAATGTAAGGTGTATTAAATTCATGATTCAAACTAGTATTACAGTGTAATGTGTTCACTTTGTAGATTCGAGTAGGCTTAAACATAGTGGGAGAATTCATTTCAGCTCAGACTTTAGTAGGTAGAGTTATCAGTGCCCAAGTGAATATTTTAAGTAGATTCAAGTGAAGTGGAGTTTTGAAGTGAAATTTATAGTTGAGTATAACCTTTCAGTATAATTCAGTTTGTTTAGCCAACAGTCCAGTTAGTAGTCAGACAGACAAGTTCCTATGGTTTTCCATCTTCCAATCTAGTCTTACTATTAGAAGTTTCATGAATATTACCATTCCAAGAGATAGTTTGTTCGCATCCATGTAAATTGTGTCTTCAGTTCAGTTCATATATCATGATTCAGATTTAGGTATTTAGTCATGATTTAGTTTATAAGAGCCTCTTGCATCATCTTAGTTTTTCCTTAGTATTTCAACCAAGTTAGTATCGTTTGGGGAATGAATATTCCCAATGGGCGGGGGAGATATTGTAATACCCCGAGTTTTTATGTCTTAAATCTCTCAACTTTTCTTCACAAAACCAGATCCAACTTGAGGCAATAGTTACTAATAAGACGCCCTCTCATTTCAATCTCAGCTTTATAACCATTCTCGTGTCATTGCATGTATTCAAGGAATCAGTTTAGTTCATGACATTTAGTTCATGTGTCATGTTTCAAACTCAGTCATGTAATCATGTTTTTAGTTATGCATGTTCAGTTTGTAATCTCAGTTCCTCAGTATTCTCAATTTAATCAGTCTCATTCGAGGATAAATATTTCCAAGGGGGAGATATTGTAATACCCCGTACTTTTCTTAGTTTAGTTCAGCTAATAGTACATGCATAACAGGATTACAACCTGAAAATTTAACTAAGTGTTGGGGACTTAGTCTTATTTTTGGCCTCTTAACTTCGAGAATTTTTAAACTGACCTTCCCAACCCCGAGGCATAATTTTTTGAGTTAATTCATTTTCAGGGGTGTAAGGGGCATGTCTTGGGGAAGTTTTGGATTTTTCGAACGAGGATTGAGGCATGTTTGGATTTCAGTTCCAGAGCCTCACCGCGATTATGGTGCGTCCTGGTGGTATAGAGATTAGGCCCTTGGCGCATCGCAGTCACCCTCAAATCGACATTCTAGTTATGAATTTAAATGTCTGAGGGGTAGTAGCGTTTTTTCCCTCAATCCAAGTCGTCATAACACGACTTATATCAGCAATTTGGATGTAATTTGCCCATTCTCCTTCAATTTACTCTCAAAGAAAACCCTAACTACCTCCCAAGAATCTCGAAATATATTATCTTCTCTTCAAGAAAACCAAGAATCAAGCTTCCCAATTCAAGAACTTTCAAGAAAGCTTTCAAGATTGTGTTTTCCTTCCAAGTGTAAAGATTAAAGGTATGTGTGATGTTCTTCTATGGCTTTCTTTCACCATGGAGTCCAAAAATCCCCTTTTAAATGTTAAATTATGAGTTTTCCATGTTTTAAATGAATTATCTCCATGAATTTCTTATTATTTTGATTTTAAGTTAAGATTACAATTGTTTTCAAGTGGAATAAATTATAATATGTTTTGGATGTTGAAGTTTCCATGTCATGTTTATGCAATTCAGGATAAATCCTCAAATTATGATTTTTGTCATGTAATATGCTATCTTATCATGTTTAAAAGCATCCCATGTTAAAGCCTTAATCCCTATGTGTTTTATGAAATGCCAAAAAGAATGATTTTGTAGAATGATTCCCCATTATGGTCTTTCAAAGATTTTACATGCCTTTGTTGTTATTTGTATACAGTGCTGGGGGGTATGAATACTTGAAACTTAGGTGTTTACATAGTCTCAGTACATTTAGAATGATTTCAGATATATCATCTGCATTATCAGTTTAATCAGTTATCATAGGCAGTTAAACTTAGAACTGTTCAATAATCAATGTCAGTTCAGTTTGGAGCAAGATTTAGCACCGAGCGAACCTAGGGATGGGGGATCACCTGCCAACTTGGACTGGGTCCTTAAAGCAGTCCATAAGTTCAAGAACTACGTAGCCAGCATAGGATTATGAGATGTCTCCCTCCAATTTAGGACTGACATTCTCTGAGATAACACCAACTAGTTTAGGACTGAAAATCTCTTAAGGGTCACCTGCCAGTTTAGGACTGACTCCTTATTCCTTTAGGACACCAGTTCAGTGGATCCATACAGCTATTATTAGTACCCGTGGCACGGTACTGACACCTTTCTAACTGGGGTTACAGGTTGGACCCCGATAGCTCAAATTAGGGCATGTCGGTTAGATGATACCTCCCATAGCTTTAGTTTCAGTATTCAGTTAAGAATTTAGTTCAGTTATACTTGACCATAGCATACAGTTTATCAGTTATTTAGTTATCAGATTTCAGTATTTTAGTTTACAAACTATGTCAGAATCATGTTATATGCCTGGTCATGCATTCTTAGATTTTACAGCTTTCATGCATATTATGCGTCAGATATCTCATGTTATTCAGTCAATCATTATATCATTCAATTCAGTCAGTTAGTATTTCATGCATATAAACCTATGCATTTCAGCCTGACCTCATCTCATATACTAGTACATTCAAGGTACTGACTGCATATTTTCTTCACTCTATGATGTTTTATATTATAGGTTCAGATGCTTAGTCCCCCGACCACAGTTAGACATCCCAACATTACCTACCAGCAGTAGTGGTGAGTTCTCATCTTTTGGGGAAATAATGGTTTATTTCAGTTATTCACTAGTTCAATATTATTTAGTCAATAGGAGTTAGTTGGGGACTGGTCTCATCAACTCTAGAGTCAGTCAGCTAGAGGCTTTTTAGACATTTCAGACAGTCAGATAGTTTGTCAGTCTTATCAGTCAGATTTTCAGTATTTTTGCATATGTTTCAGACTTAAGGATTCAGATGTATTGTTTTCAGTATTTAAACAATTGATAATAAAAGATAGTGAATTTAAGTTTCATTGCACCAAAAAGGGCAAGACATCTGGTTAGAGTTTTAGTAAAACTTATGATAAACGTGTTTGTGGTTGTAAAGATCAGTGTCAGCTCAAGGGGGAGGCAACTAAAGCCATTGCTTTAGGCCCTCTCAAATTCAAGGCCCCGTAATTTCTTATTATTAATATTATATAGTATATATTATAGAATCAACATTGTTATTATATTTAAAAAATTAGATTTATGCTTGTATTTTGAGAATTTTATAAAGTTTATCTACAAACAAATATATGTTATTTAGATAAATACTTCCTCCATTTTATTCATTTCATTTTTTTACTTTCTGACAATCAATTTGACTAATTTTTGAAGATAAATAAGGTAAGATTAATACAATATTTTAAAATTTAGATGTTCAAAAACCATATAAAATGTACTATATATTACATTTTTTCCCATGTCATAATAAGAAAAAATATATTCAAATTATGAGTCAAATTTTTTATAATTTGACTCTCGATGTCAATTAATTCTCTTCATTTAATTATCTCAATTTTGTAGTACTAAGTAGATGTTAAACATTTTTTTCATACATTTGAATATAGTTCTAAGTTTATTTTGAATTAAATTAATGACTTGATTCACTCTTTATAAAAAGTAATCAACTTTAAATTATTAGATGAGAATTTGTTTGCCTTTCTATTACAAATATAGTCATTAATAAAAAAATTCCGCATATCGTATGTCTATTATGAAATTTAAATAATTTGTCAGTTTCAATTTATGTGACACTTTTTTATTATTAATTAAGTGTAAGAATCGCTTCTTAAAATTTGCTTTAGTCCACAAATCTCATCGAACCGCTCCTAGTAAAGATATCACAATCTACCTCCAGAAGAGGCAGAATAATTGAAATATAGAATATCTCCAAGCTACTATTGTAAGAAACTTGAATGTGAAAAGAAATGCGAGCATGATGAGATCACATGTCATAATAAATTAGGAGTTTATTGATATAAAATTCATGTCATAATAAATTAGAAGTTTACTAAAGCAAAAATCCCATTTCATGGCAAACTTGGAGTTTACTACTATAAATAAGTTCGTAAATTGACAAGAATGGTGGTAACATCCTGAAGATGTGCATATAGATTATATATTAAAGAACTAATTAAAAGATTCTTCAAAGAATTATTTTATGTTGTTTGTTTTCATAATAAGTTGGTTGGACCAACTAATGTTGGGGTTAGATCACTTATATTCTTGAAAGTATTAAAGGTGAATAAGGGTTCATTCACTTATCATGTGATATGTTGAAAAAATACATCAATAAGATGATCACATGTATATTTCTTGTCAACCTACAGTTTGACATCCAAAAAATTATTTGCTCAATATAAATTGAATTAAGAGTATAATTTTTAGATTGATAAATATTTAAATTGGTTTGACATTAAATTCTAGAAAATGCTACATTATGAGAACAAAGCTTCATGTGTTGGTTTGAAATAAGATATATTTTATACAAAAGTAATTGTATGCGACAAATAAATAAATTATGATTAATTCCGCCTTAAAATTGATTTAGGGTCAAGAACTATATATTTTTTATCTAATAATTTTGATGTGCAGTATATGATTAATGGATATACAATGATGCACAAAGATGAATTTTCTAAAGTAAATGTATGTTAGTTTTCCTAAGATGAGGGGGAGATAATAAACAACAAAGAAATATGTTATGAAATATTATCAATATGATTTTCGTTCAAAAGATTATTCAAGTTCAAATGCTAGGAGCATTTGCTGACCTAAAAATTGATATTATATTTAGCTAAAAATGCTCCAATTGGATGTCCTTGAAGGACAAAGTCTACTAAATGTATTAAGCATGGTAGATCAATTTGTTCTAAAAATAATAATTCTTGAAAAAAGAAAAAGGAGAAAATGATCATAATAAGGAGACAATGTGTTTTTAAAGAGCCTATGACATAACACGTCATGAAACTTTATGAAAGGTTCAAGTATTTGAAAATAATGAAGTGATGACATCTCAAATGGTTATGTCACATTATGAACCGACACACAAAATGATATATCATTGATAATATCTTTGGTACAATATTGACGCAATATTGTAAAAGATTATGAGGATCTGAATTCTACATTTATTTAAGCATGCTAATGTACAAATATTTATCAAGTGACATGAAATGATACATCTTGGTAAGTATAAAAATTATTTGATTTGCAGTTCAGATACTTGAAAATGTCACACATGAAATGTAGAATATTGTCACTTACGAAAATCGATATGAAAATTTTTTAAGGATTGAGAATGTTCAAAGCATATAGAAATTTCTGAAAAACTTATTTATAATCATTGTAGTGCATAAATTTATAACTTGAAAATCATTGAACTCTTGGAGTGTTTTCAAAAGCAATAGATTATTTGGTGAAATGAAAATATACCGAATTGGATTGGTTATATATTTTAGCGCAATTGGTTTACTAATGTATCTTGCAAACACTACAAGGCCTGATATAACTTTTTCGGTTAATTTTTTAACAATATAGTTCTCCTCCTATTAAGAAACATTGAAATGAGACCAAACATATGTTACGATACCTAAAAGAGACTACCGATATAGGCTTATTTTATTCTAAAGATTGCAGTCCCAATCTTGTTGGTTATGTTAATGTTGGATATTTATTTGAACCACATAAAGCTCAATCTCAAATAAGCTATATGTTTTTATTGTAATGCTATCTCAAACAGGCTTTTGAAGCATATAAAAATTTCTGGAAAACTTATTTATAATCATTGTAGTGCATAAATTTATAACTTGAAAATTATTGAAACTCTTGGAATGTTTTCAAAAGCAATAGATTATTTGCTGAAATAAAAATATACCGAATTGGGTTTGTTATATATCTTAGTGCAATTGGTCTACTAATGTATCTTGAAAACACTACAAGGCTTGATATAGCCTTTTTGGTTAATTTTTTAGCAATATAATTCTCCTCCTATTGGGTACATTGAAATAAGATCAAACACATGATTGGTACCTAAAAGAAACTGCCGATATAGGTTTATTTTATTCTAAAGATTACAGTCCCGATCTTGTTGGTTATGTTGATGTTGGGTATATATCTGAACCTCATAAAACTCTATCTCAAACAGGCTATGTGTTCATATGTAAGGGTACTATTATATCTTGGAGATCTAAAAAGCAGTCTATCATAGCCACTTCATCGAACCATGCTGAGACAATAGCTATTCATGAAGCAAGACGAGAGTGTGTATGGTTGAAGTCCATAATACATCTCATTCAAGAAAAATGTGGTTTGAAATGTAACAAAGTACCGCAATTTTATATGAAGATAATGCAACACGTAGAGCACAACATAAGGGAGGATTCTTAAAAGAAGATAGAATAAAACACATTTCGCCCAAACTTTTCTATACATATGAGCTCTAAAAAATGGTGATATTAACTTGCAATAGATTCATTCAAGTGGCACTGATTTATTCACGAAGTCTCTTTCAACTGAAACTTTCAAGAAGATGGTGCATAAGATCGAAATGCAAACTGTTCAAGGATGTTCTCATTAGGGGGAGTTAATATGCGCTATACTCTTTTTTCTCTATGAGATTTTGTCCCACTGAATTTTTCTTGTAAGATTTTAATGAGGCTACTTACATATATATTATTAGAGATGTGTACTGTTTTTCCTTCTCTAATTTTTTTTCACTGAATTTTTTCTAATAAGGTTTTAACGAGGCACATCATCTCTCAATTAGAATTCAAGAAGGAGTGTTATAAATATATTACCATATATATAGTGAATATCTATTTATGAAAAAGTTAGAATCCCCAACTTTTGAGACAAAGTTAGTTTTCCTATAAATAAAAGAGGTTTTCCATTACTGTAATTGACCCCTCAAGAAATCCTTAAGAGAAATAAATAATTATTCTCTCTTTTCCCTCTATTCTTTTTATTCTTACTTTAATATTTCATAACGAGTTTCTAAAAATAATGTTTGCTATTTCTGGAAAGCATTTATTTAATTTCAAAAACCTAGGCCAACCACCTTCAAAATAAGTCATTACTCCTTTCGTTCATCTTTATTTGTTCAATTTTTTATTGGTGCAAGGATTATGAAATAGCAATTGATAGAGATAATTTTATCATATTATATTTAAATTTAATAAATTTAATATTTAAAAAATGCATTATTTAATGCTAAGGGTAAAATGGGTAGAAATAGATAAATTATCCATTGACTTTATAAACTAAATAAATATTATTGAACATTTCAAAATAGAAAAATGGATAAGTAAAGATGAACGGAAAAAGTATTTTTTCAAAACGGTACACACTTTTAGCTTCTTAAAACTTGGTCAAACAAATAATAAATCTGCTCTTAATATTAGGTGACATATAGATTCACTTTAATTTATACTCTCTGTCTCATATTACTTGATATGTTTATCTTTTGCACAACTCTTAAGAAAAAATTAATAAGAATTATAAATTGACTAATTAAACACTATCAATTCACATTAACTATTGTATTACCTAGTAGTTTATTACTTTCATTAAATTACTAAGGAGTCGTTTGGTAGACTGTATAAGAATAATGCAAAATATGGTGTGTTAGTAATGCTTGTATTAGTAATACTTGTGTTAGCTATGTTTGCATTAGTTATGTTTGTATTTTTTGTTATGCAGTGTTTGATTTGATGTATTAAAAATAATATAAATTAAATATTTTTTTTAAAAAAAAATTTACAAAAATATTCTGCATATATATGTTAGAAAGAATGTAAATTTTTTTTGTGAGATAATAGTGTCTTTAATCATGTTAATGCATGTATTGGATCTATTGTATTGCTAATACCATGAATTTTAAGGTATTATCAATACACTCCTTAATACACAATAGAGTGTATAACTAATGCAAGCATTAGTTATACATAAGGTGCAAAAATATATCAAACAAGGTATTAGTAATACATATTAAACTAATGCATGCATTAGTTTTCTAATATACTCTACCAAACGACTCCTAAGGGTAAAGTTGGAAATAGATATCCAATTATCTCATGATTCTTTAAACATGTCAACTATTTTGAGATAATTTTTTTTAACAAACACACCTATTTTGTGGATAAAATGACTTTGTAACTTGTTTGAATTCAAACAATTAAAAAAAAAATTCAGATTCAATTTTTGAAAAAGAGTCGCTACTTAATTTATTTAGAAAAAATAAGAAAATCTTTTAAGAAAATATTCTAAAGACAAACAGATAAAATCCTTTAAATTTAAAAAAAAACTGAAAAAGGTTCATATTAACATTTTAGGAAGGGTTTTAAGACACCTAAAATGTCCGCTAACATGCGATTATCCGATCTTTATAAATTTGACTAACTTAGAAAAAAATGTGTTCGATATTTTTGAGAAAAAGAATGATTATTTCGAAAGAGGCCTTAAAATTTTTAGGCAAAATTAAAGGAAATTCTCATCTTCATTCCAATTTAAATTTTATCCAAGAAAGTTATGAAAAAATGAAATCCAATTTAAAATTTTAATCAAATAGTAAGCTAATTCGTAAAATTATTTGCAAAACATGACAATTCTATAAGGGATTTCCACTAAGTTAAATAAAAACTAACATCTATATAAATAATTTTAAATTATACAAATAAGAGATAGGAAGAAAGCGAATTTAGGCATTTAGGCAGAACCCCCTACGACTGGACTATCAAATTGAAGTGGGTTGAGCCCATTTTAACATTCTGCTCTGTCCTTAACCTGTACTTTCACCTATATGCAGTACTTAGACTCCACATTTCTTCTGGATTCTTCTGATTTGAACCTTTTGGATCCTTGGTTGACTCGACCAAGATTTGGGCTTCACAAGCCCATTGGGTAATACAAGAAAAGAAGTTCATTTGGACTCCAAGTAAGGAGATTCATGCGAAAAGGGGAAAAAAGAGTTAGTAACCTTCTGAATCAAACTAAAATCTGAATGTAATTGCAATGAATTATTGGAGAAGGAAAAAAGTATCACACTTGTATCTTGATAGACAGTGAAGATGTGTTTATGTATTTTAGGATTTAATCAACTAATTTAAATATATCTGTAATAGAGATGACTTGACAAATCCATAACTAAGAAATGATTTTCTGTTTCATAATACCATAATTTCAACAAGACAAGAGGAAGCCCCTATAAGCATTTAGCAATAAAGTTGCAGCTTGATTATGAAATCTAAAATCATGAAGACTCTATTATATTTATTTATTTAAAATTATTATTATTATTATTTCATCTCCCATAATGTCACATATTAAGAAAGAAATCATTACAAGAGCAACCATAGAGGTGTTTTGTACGAACTTTTCCGGTAGCTAAAACGAGGGCAGGGGAGTTAAGCATTTTGAGAAGACAGGAAAGCGATGAAGATATGATCAGGCCATGAGAAATATGACTTAGCTCTAAAGGTACTATTAATAATAGAAGAACTTAAAGAAAATCCGATTGACCCACTTACTGTTAGTAGTGATTAGGTGATAAAACTAAAGGAAAAAAAGAAGAAGAATCATACTAATATCCAATTTTCCTTAGAAAGGAGAGGATCAAACACAACACCAAAACAACAAAATGAAACACTACCGCATTAATGACATTGGAGAACAAAAGCTTTTAAGAGGCTATCGTGGTGTCAGTACTCACTGCATAAGCTGAAAAATGAAATTGAGCTATAGCGGAAACTCTTTCACTTCCACCCCTCTCATACCATTGAGGAATCATTAGAAAAAGAAACACCAAGACGCTGGGGGAACCTGTTGAGAACAAGAAAATGTACATTTCCATCTCGTTGAATGCACTCGTCCAAAGTTTTACTTGATTCGTAAGTCACTAAATGTATATCAGAGAAGTGTATTTCAGAATAAAATTAAGCTTTAATCATCATATAGGAATCTGGGCAACGACTTTGGGAGAAACAACCATGTCCTCTCATGGATCATTATCGATAAAATAGATCAATAAAATTTCTTTAAGGATTCCTTAGATTGAGAAAAATGCACGAATGGCTGCATTAACTAATAAACATTTATTTCTTCAGTCAAATACACCTAAACATCAAGTGAATTAAAGCGACAGCTCTGTCGACCAGTTTCAAAGACTGCTAATCCCCAATGCATAAGAATGATTTCACTATTTAACCACTTGATAGTGCCAACGGTGTTTTAGTTATGAGACATCACTAAAGAAAACAAGAACAGTTCACACAACATTCAAACATCAAAACTTGAACTTTTTAATTGGCACGCCGAACCTCTAATATCATCAAACTTTAACAGCATTATAACACATTATTACGATGAAACCAAAACCAAAATGTTCATGTAATCAAACAAATTACTAAATGCAAATTCAAGAAAAGAAATAAAAAGAGAAGTCGAGAAGGAAATATACAATGAGTGTTTTACCTTTTCTAGAGCAACAAACCGTGATTATGAGACTTGTTAGAATCACCACTTGCTCTTCGATAATCCCCCTAACGTTCAACCTCTCAATATTAGAACAATGGAGTGAGTATATATAGGAAATAAATAGGACCCAATTTTTGGATTCAGTCGATGTGGGAGAGGGTTTTGGGGGTCTCTTACAGGAAATTCAATTCAAGATAAGGCTTGAGGAGGTGAATTTGTACTATATCAGTACAAATTTGAGTAAGAATCCGAATCCTCAAAATGGATATGAACGAGGATAAGAAAAGAGGTTCCGCATTATTATTCTACAAGAAATCATGGTACTAATCTCGTACTAATCGTGCGACTAGTACGAAGAAGATGAAAAGAAGGAAAATCGATAAATAGAGAAGAGTTTTAAAGGGGGTGGACCAGGTCGGGTCATCTGGGATTGGGCCCGGCGCAAATTTAATTAAGCAATGGAAAAATTTCAGAAATAGCAATTCTGTAGTTTTAATTATAACTTTTATAGCAATAGATTCATAATTACGGATAATAGTAAATTGTATTTTGTATTTAAGTAAAATGTTGCTATATAAATAC
>NW_025844494.1:0-41670 GCF_002878395.1 Capsicum annuum | reverse complement strand
AAATACATATGAACAACTGAAAAATACATATTCTTCTATTACTATGAAGTGGGTAAAACATTGCTACTTTTGCTATAAGTTGTAATTTTGAAAAAGTGTTGTTATTTATTGTAATTATAGTCTTAAGGATGCTAGTTTCTATAATTTTTCCTTTAATATTGTTGTTCGGCTCCTTAAGAAACAACCACAATTAGTTAAAATTTTAGCCACGGTTATTTAAATTTTAACTGAATTGGAAAACAATTGGTTAATTGTATTGCAATTCTGGCCAATTTCATTTCAATTAGGGTTAAATCTAATAAATTGGCGAAACTGAATCAAAATTTGAAAACAAATTAACTAATAATTTAATCCCGAACTTCTTGGTTTAATAAAATCAAACAAATATTTTTCAAATAAATTATTTTAAGGGTAAATTATATTAAAATCAGAATTTATCCTATTTGAACCAATTTTCAAGACGAATTTTGAGTAAAAGCTGATTTGATAAAATAATTGTTAAGTAACAAATTAATTATACGATCTCGTATACATGAATACATAAATGTATAATAGTCACTTAACTGACAAAATTGATCCAAATAAATATTTCAAAAAGTTTTTATTTAAATAATATAAATATTTAAATTTTATATAAAATCAAAGCGACTCAAGATTAAACTTAGTCAGGAGGACAAAAATTTTCCTAATTTTGTCCGATCATAAATTTATTTCACGAAATAGGTTAATTTTTGCATGAATTTTGTTGAGTTAAGGATGAACCTCGACATTAGTATTCCTACATATCTCAGGTTATATGAGAATTCAGGCGACTTGTAGTTCATAACATTTGATTTTAAGCATGATTTTTAAATAATTCACAAGTTATCTCAGTTTTAAATTCTAAAGAAACTAAAAAGCTAGGGAATAAGAGGGTTGGAGGTTGCAATACAGTTGAGTTTTCAACAAAGAACCCAACCTATATGTCCTCAAGATATAAGGAGTCAGACTGCTTATAGTTCGACTTGATCGGTAGAAAAGATAGTCTTTTGTTTTAGACGATCATTGTCTAAGGATGAGTATGACAAGTTATTTGAGCTACAGAAAAGAGGCTTGCAACCTCTTAACCATGAATGTGTGATCCTTCGCATCCATAGACAATAATTTACTTGGACATAATTTCCACAACTTTAAGTGTGCTGACACCCTGATTTGAAGGAAAGAGAAGGTTACCTCTGATATGAGTTTAGAAATATTCTAGAAGTGAAATTGAAATTAGAATTTCCCAAAATACCCCTACACCTTCTGATAAGAGTGTGGTTTTATGGCAGTGACAATCATCCTTAAGTTTGTGTCTAAAGATTTTGACGTCCCTCTCTAGACTATGTCCCAATTTGCTACTAAGAAAAAGTCTGGACTACGTCCCAATTTGCAGCTAAGAAAAAATTTCACGTTTTTCTATATTCTTTTTGGAGTCATCCACACCTATGGTTTTGTTTTAAGATTCTCATCCTATTAGATGCTCTCAACAATATCTCAAATAAAATTATTAGTGATAAACATAATTCACGAAGAGATATATAGTCTTTTACCATATCTCCACGTGAGTTATTATCTGAAGAGAGATGTCACCCTCTCATGTACTTGTTTTGTAGGACAAACAACTTTTTGTAATAATAGATACAATAGCCTTCTTGATTGTTGGATAAAATAGCTCTTTGGCGATTGTAAGTTTCTACAAAATGGGGTGGCCTTCTTGGACACGAAGGCCACCAATGATACTTTATGTAGGATGGTCCCTACAACTACATAATCTTATAATAATGTGGTAACCCTCTAGGTAACCTATAATGCTTCTTCCATTTGAAACGATAACCTCTTTGTCTATCAGTGATGATCTTTTCATAGGATCTTAGGTAAGTCTTGCGCATCTTCCATACGAATATGACTTACACATATCCCTTAAGTTTTCAATATTTTGGTAGTCTTGCATATTATCCAATGTTGAATATGAGATTACTTATGTATGCACTTTGATTTAATGGCATTCTGGGTGATCCTTTATGTTATTCGACCTCGAATAATACATGACTTACAGATATCCCTTGAAATGCCAACCTTTTGGGTAATCCTGCATATTATTCGATATTGGATGTGATACAACTCATGGATATCCCTTAAATTGTCATTATTTGGGTAATCCTAAACATAATTGATCTTGGATATGTTGGGGCTTATAAAGAACCCTCAGATGGTCAATTTTTGGTAATCTTACACATCAATCGGTAAGGACTTAGCTATGGCTTACGGATAACCTTCAACCTATCGATTTTTGGGTAATCTCGCATACTATCCAGTTAAAATGTTATTGAAAATTATAGATGATCCATGGACTATCAACTCGGGGGTAATCTTCAATATATCTTGTCTCGAATATTCTGGCTTATAGATGACCTTTGGATTGTCAAATTCTGGAAAATCTAATATGCCGACTGCCTTCAAATAACGACTTAAAAATGCCTCTTTGGATCATGTACTTTTCTACATTGATAAGTTGATACATTTAAATATTAGTGCATAAAATTCTGAAACATCCTCGGCGTAGGGATGCATAGCATTTATATGGTCAACAAATATAAAATACTGAGATATCCTCGATACTAGATTATGATGTCTTTGCATGGTTAATAGATGCATGTGCTCCAACGCATCTACCAATACTAGAACTTGTCATCTCTATGGTGAGTGATTGTGGAGAATTATCTGAATGGCATGATGGGTCTCTCGATAATAAATAGCCTCTCGGCAATAGAATGAAATGATCCTCTAGATAATAGAATGAAATTGAATAGAATGAAATAGCCCTCTTGAAATGGCCTTCCCACCGATGAAATGCCCCTCTCGACAATGGAATAAAATGGCCCATTCGACAATGGAATAGAGTGATCTTATGAAATGGCCCTCTCGATAATAAAATAAAATGGCCCTCTTGGCATGGAATGAAATGGTATGCAATAAAATGTAATGGGGTGTAATGATATATAATAGAATGCAATAAAATGTAATGAAGTATGACGGAATGTAAAGAAATACAATGGTATGCAATGAAATGTAATGGGATGTAATGATAAACAATGAAATGCAATGGAATGTGATCAAATGAAATAAAGGCAATGGTATATGGTGTAACAATGCGATTCAATACAATGAAATGTAATGGGATGCAGTGGTGTGAAATGAAAAGCAATGGGATGCAATGATATGCAATGGAATGTAATGAGATACAATATAATGGAATGTAATGGGATGCAGTAATGTGCAATGAAATGTAATATGATGCAATGCAATGGTATACAATAGGATGAAGTGGTATGCAACGAAATATAATGGGATTTAATGGAATGTAATGGGATGAAATGGCTCTTTACGCAATTTAAAGTAAAGCTTCACCTGAGTCTATTTGTTGGCGTGTTGTCTTTTTACATGTATTTGTATTCAAGGGAGACAGTTAGTAGACACAGTGTCTCACTTACTGATGACCACAGTCAACCTTTATGGAAGTTTAAATGAAAAATACTCAGTATTATAATCCAAATAACTTAGTTTTCTATTAATCATCTCTCACGACCCAAAATGGACATGTGATGACACTTGACAAACCTACTAGACAAGTAAGCCTAACCTATCCCAAAGAATATATTTAAGGTAGAGAAAACATAAGTAGGAGAACTAATAATCCCAATATGGACATCTATGTAAAATTACGAGACGCGAGTCTCAAAGATACATCCTAGGTTTGGTTGTCGTCTGTACAAACCTCTATACAGATTAAACTAATAATAATAAGCGTCTAAAATATGGTAGATGTGAATAAAAATATAGTACATAAATGGAGAGATCCGAGATGCTCCAAAATTCACCAGCTACTAGCTCGATCTCCGCTATACCAACTCCAAAGAAAAGTCATCTACCATTTGTCAATCAAACCAATACCTGTAGGGCTGCAGAAAGATAAGAAAAAGAGAAGAAAAAGCAAGGGTGGGTAAGAAACCACACGTACTCAGCAAGCATCATCGTTAATCGATCCTAATCCAAAGCAATAACGAGAACCACTATCCCAACTATCCAATATTTTTCCCAATCAACATATGTCTCATAATTGCATCCTTTCAGCCTATTAGGGTAAGCCAACACAATAATTAATATATTCACTAAAAATAGGATAGGCACACTAACCTAGGTGAGTCAATACTATTTATTCCCTGATCGATCTCTAAGGGAAGTTATTTATGAAGAAGAATCAATAATAAGATACATTAGGCTTAATCAATTATAATTAACTAAGTTATATGGGATGAAAAAAAAGCAGGGAGAAAGTGCACCTATATACGAGTATATCTCATACTACTAATAGGGCTATTATAACAACCCAAAAATTCAAGCCAGTATTAGAACTATGCTTCAAGTACATGAAAAATCAAACGTAATATTTTGGTAGTTTTATATGTGAGTTAGACATATATTAAGACCACAAATAACTCCTAGCCTATAGACAAGTCAAAATATCACTTACTGATTGAATTCTTTAGAAGAATCTTGCCAAAGTCAACTTCAAATGATTATAACTTCTATATTACTAAGAGTTTTTGAGATGAATACCTACCAAAAATATTCATAATTGAATTAGATTTCCAAAGCATCTAGTTTCGCCTTAATATAATATCAGAGTAAAAAGTTATGTGCAATTTACCAAATATTGTCTGTCTGACAAAGTGTGACAGCTCGGGTGATGCGAAGACCCGTCGGGTCAAACTGGTAGTCTTAAGCATTAAGACCAAAATTTGGTCATTTTTTGATGGTGTGATGGACGTTTTCTCAAGGGTGTGAGTCCGTCACTCAAACCATTAGCAGAAATTGTTTTACACTGTTATAACATTTTGGTCTTTTTCTACCTTTTTAATGCAAAAAAAAACATCGTTTAAGATATCCTAAGGCTATAATATAAGGGTAAAATGCCCCAAATTCTCCATTAACTCAAAATTCAATCAATACATAGAGAGAAAATAAAGAAAGAAATAATTTTCTTCTCCTAAGGCAAAATTTAGGGTTCTTGAATTTCAAACTTCAAATTCAAAGATTCATCAAGGTTTTCAATGTCAGGTATGTGGTATTTAATAAATGGGTTTCCTTTCACCCATTGAGTCCCAAAGTTAACTCAATTCCTTAAGTTTAATTCACCCTTCAAGCTAAGGGTTTTCATGTAAAGTGGGAATTTCTTTAGTTTTCAGTTTCTTGGCTTGACTAAATCATGAATACATGTTATCCCATAAATTGAAGCATCTTCCCATACTCATGACTATGAAATCACATTATATATATTGATAAATTTCTTAATTTTGGGCTCGAGTTATGAAATTCCTTATTACATTCAGATTGTAGTATTGTCAAGATTTGTTGCATTTCAAAGATGGTGGGTTATGAACCAGCGGTGACCTAGGATTTTATGCATATGCTTATATGAGTTCTAGATCCTCCATCTTACATGTTATTGGATACTTTCATAGTATGTCTTTATTTTTAATTTTTAGAATATTACTATTATTGAGCATTTTTTATCATTGTCATTTAGTTGGGAGTATTACTTAGCACCAAGTGGATGTAGGGATGATGGATCACACATTAGTTAGGTTTAAAACTTTAGTAGAAGTTCCTAATTTCCAAAAGTACAGTGCCACCATAGGTTCTAAAGGGTCACCCATCAGATCAGGGTTGACACCTTAGTTCTTTTGGACATTAGTTTAATGGATCCACTCCAGTTAGTGTTCGTACCCTTGTCAAGGTACTAAACACCCATCCAACTAGAGTTACAGGTTGGACCCTATTAGCTGTGATTAGGGTATATTGGTTAATGGTAGCTCCCAAAGTCCACAGTTCATAGTTCAGATTTTGATACTTGCATGACCTTGTATTTTGTTGGTCAGCTTATCATAAATACATGTTTATTACTTGGTCTTGCATCAGTTTATTATGTCACGCCTATATCAATTATTTTCTATCTCACATACTCAGTATATTTAAAGTACTAATCGCATACTTTCTTTTGTGCTATATTGTCTTATAACATAGGTTCTAACATTCACTATCCAAATCACGCTTAGTACGATCACACACCATATCAACAACAGTTTCTGGTGAGTCCTCATCATTCGAGGGCCATTTATCAATATTTCGTTTTAGTATTATTCTAGTTTCTATCAATTGAAGTTAGTTAAGGGCTTGTCCCAATAACTCATATGATTTATAGAATTTTAGAAAAGTAATTATATTTTTAGTATATAGATTATGTCAGACAGTCTCCATTTGACATCTAATATTAATTTTTCTTGTATTATGATCATGTCATTTTAGTTTAATTTTCACTCAGTATCTCATTATTTGTGTTAGTATTCTTAGTGTTTGTCAAGCCATGAGTTAGCTTGGGGTCACTTGTGACTCTAAACACCGTGTTGCGATAAGGGGGTAGTCTCAGATTGTGACAGCTATATGATGTGCTATAAAAATATAACACTCAAGATGCTTAAACTTGGAGAATATGAATGTACTTAAGTCTATTTTATTAGATTTGATGTGTTTTTGGAATGTTTTGCAGGAAATTAGGTTTTGGATGCCAAACTCACAAAAAAGATGTTTTTGTATGATAAATGGAAGAAAATGATGATTTAGGATGCTAAATTTAAGAAAAATATGAAAGAGTTTTGGGATAATAACTTAGGCATTTATTGAGAGTTTTGGGATACTTACTTATATGTAGCACTTACCGGGCATATGTGACCAAAGCATGTACCAGAACTTGAAGTCCAGAGGCTTAGGTGTCGAAATTTGAAGACTTTGTCACTTACCAAAGCTACTTATGGTTTGCAAGTAGAACTTGCATTCTGCAAGTGGCAAAATTAGGTGACAAAAGCCAAGATCCAGAGAGTAATAACCTGCAGGAAATTTTTTTGGCACATACCAAGTCTATTTACGGACTACAAGCACTACTTACTGACCGCAAGTGGCCGCTAATGGTGATTTTTTTGGATCATTTTGAAATCATTTCCTAGGGTTTTCATGTATCCCAGATACACTTCTATGATGTTTTTTAGTCATATTATGTATAGGTAAGTAAGTTTTTCTATTTTAGTTAGAATTTGAGTTTTAGGGTTTCTTTTATTTTATAAATATCCTTTAGGCTTTGTATTGACATAACAATAATTGAGACATCGACATACACATATTGATTGATTAAGAAGGAGGCCCCATTTGGGGCCAAGTTCTCAACCATCTTTTTGTTCTTGGTGCATTATTCAATTTTAGACTTTGGAATTTCTTCTTTCATTATTGTGAGATTGATTTTGAAATTTTGTCTGTGGATTTCATGATTGATCTCATAACTATGAGCGGCTAATTCCCTTGGCTAGGGTTGTGGAAACCCTGGTGGATTAACGAAGTAGAGGAAGTTCCAAGTCATTCTAGATAAGACGCTTGCATATATTGGGTTTTCTTCATTCTTATTGATTTTTTAGCGGTGGACAGTGTTAACATCCTTCCTAGATTATTGCTACTTACTCTAAAAGAGGAGTAATGACTAGGAAAAGAAGATCACGACAATAATTTAAAGATTAACTGTCGGTCCACTCTAATAGGTATTATTTGTGTAAGATGTTTAGCTATTATCTAATAACTAGAGTCTCAAAAGGTAATAGTTAACTGGGATCAAGATAAGGGTTAGTCAGGCAATATCCTAAGACTCAAAAGGTAAAGGGTGAAATGTGTCAGCTCATCTAAAAGACTGTTGATGGTACATAACTTATTGATTCTACATGCAAGATATATAAATAGTTCGACCATGCATGATAAGTATGCTGAGTTGAGAAGACAGGGGGAACACAAGCCTAAAGTCCGTCTTAAATTATTTACAACCAAAATCAACCAAGCCTTGTTACTTTTAGCTAGTTACTACAAATCCCCCTTTTATTTACTTTTCACAATGCCTGGTGATTTCAATAAGTTTGAGACAAATTTCTGGCCTATTCCCTATGGGATCGACCCCAACCTAGTTGGGCTCATATATTTGACAGTGACCACAATCATCTTTCGAGTAAAGGTGTAGCTTATTCATTATCAAATTTTGGCATCGTTGCCAGGGAATACATTTTTTGAGTTTTTAATTGAAGTGATTAGATTTGCTAGGTTTTATTTTATTTTCTTTTGTTTGTTTGGTTGCCGACTCTTCTTGAGATGACAAATTGGACAGAGTAAATATGGAGTGATGATGACTTCTTATTTATTAATCCCTTTCCTTTTGATATGGTGCATTATTATATAAGTATGACAAATATATAGTGTGTGAGCACAAGGATAGCTTGTTGGAAACAGTAACACACCTTGTCCACAATAATCATAAGCTTATTCAAGAGGTTGATAGGTTTGTCTTAGATATTTACTACCTATAAATAGATTTGAATGCAAAAGTTGTTGGGTGTAACACCCAACAACTTAGTTATGGGTGGTATGAGACTGAAAGAATTCTAAAAATCCAACTTGAGGAGCTGAAATTGGAGGAGTCAAAAATTTCTTATGCTCTTATGGATGTGTCACTCTTAAGGAAAGCATACTAGAATTATGTGGCGATGTTAAAAAGATTGCAACTCATGATTTGGGGAGCATTGGACCTCATTCTAATCATTTTCCACATTATATTTTGATAGTTAAATCTTGGTCGAGCTATCTGAGCCTGAAAAAAAGTACAAGAAAGAGGAAACATATGTCTATATTCTTGAATTCACTAAGCCAAAATCAAAGAACTGCATTCCTCACATAAGGGCCAAGAAGCAAAACATGCCACATCTATTTCTTGGGTCCTTTATTTTATACCTCTTCCCTATGACCATAATGGGAAATCAAAAAAACAATTAGGTTCGCAGTTTATAAGTTCTAAGTGGAAAGAGAAATTTAAAGGCCAACTCTTGGGCTACCTTAATGAAGTTTGAGTAATCAAGGTACCTATGGGCTTGTTGGGGAAGTCTGAGTACCTAACCAAGTCCCATCATTCTGCGATGTGAAATCAAGCACTTCTTGGGAGGAAACCCAAGGTATTTTGTTATTTGTATTTTTATTCGTGATTGACATCAAATCTCTGTACCTATGGTGACACAGGTATGTTCCTAACTCTCTTATTTTGTAGAGGTTTGATGCATTGGGGACAATGCATGATTTTAAGTTAGGGTTGGGGCTACTTGTGGGTCTTGATGTCCTCTTGGGGTTTTTGTTGTCGTACCTTTTTTCCCCGGAGTCCCGTTCCTAGTAGAGCCGGCATGTTTAGTCGTATTATGTTTTGTTTTATGATGTTTTGTGTTTAACTAGGAGAAAAATGAGTATTTAGGGAAGTTAACATGTTTTTGTTAATGATACCCCGTTAATAGTTTTTTATGAACTGTGTAATATGTATATAAATGTGTGACTATTGTGGATCTTGTTACGACATTAGACTTAGAGACATGATAATCACTTGCTAACAATTGCATAAACTGGATAGGTAGTAACTTGTAGTATAGACTCTATGCCATGTGTGTGTGAGATACTACTTAGTTCCCTTTATGTGTTAAATCTCAAACTTGCCCAGTTAGTCTTGCCTAAGTCATAGGATAGGTGCTTATGAAAGAATTATAGGCCTTTTTTTATATTAGTCCACTTTTAGCCTACATGATCTTCCATGTGTGAATTATATTCCTTGATCCTGATTTTGAGCCCAAATGCATGTTTTTCTTGTTACACCTTTCACCTTCCCATTTGTGTAACAATGAACCTACTTTGGCCCTGGTCCTCCTTGGACATTGTGCATCTCAACTCAAGTAAAACATCTAAGTTGAGGGTGGATATCATAGAGGTGCATAGTTTAAAATAGGTATAAGAAGGGTAAAATAAAATAAAAGATAGTAGGGTTGGGTGTGGTAAAAAAATAGTGATAAAGTGAAAAAAAAAAGAATAAAAGGCCTGATTGTGCTTTAAAATAAAAAGGATAAATAAGGGTGGAATATAAGGAAATTGGAAAATAAGTGAGTCCCCAAAGTTAGTGTAGTGCCAAGGAGGCTTAGTCACTTTAAATGTCCATATGTATTAAACCAGCCCTAAGCCCACACTACAAGTCGAGAAAAGTCCTAAAATGATCCTAACTTGATTTCCTAAAAACTAAGGTAAGAAAATAAGGGCAAGCCTATGGTATTTGACATGCATTGATTGAAACTTGTTTTTGAGTGTGAGTGTCTCTTGACCATTCCTGCATTGACATGCATTATTTCATATGAGTGAGTGAGACTTCTTTATTGTGAGGGAACATGGGTTGTATTACTTGCTGCTTACTTGTTTAGGTAGTGTAAATTATATATATACATGGTTGTTTGTTATAATGTAATGCCATAGGTTTACTCCTTTTGTCACATTGTTGTGCTTCATTAATACACACAGTTGGGTTTTAAAGTATTAAACTTGGAGAGAGTAAGGATTTTGAGCTAAAATCGATAATTGACTACCATAGGTATCTTAGGTTTCTCTTGGTTAAGTATCGTCGTATTATTCTGTTATGTTTTGTTGTCCGAAGACATGCAACGTTCTAAGTTAAGGGTCTTGATGTTCTATAGAAATATAACAATTACAATACTTAAACTTGGAGAATATGCATGTACTTAAGGCTACGAAGGCCCTTAGATAGGACTTTATCTATGAATAAAAGAGATTTTATTTCTAGTAGAGCTCATCACAACCATCATAACCTAACTCCAGGACTGCTACGCATACTGATCCTTCTATTCAAAGATTTTTTTAGATTTGATGTGTTTTTGGATTGTGCAGGATATTAGGTTTTGGATGCTAAGCTTAGGAAAGAGATGTTTTTTGATGATAAATGGAAGAAAAAGATGGTTTTGGATGCTAAATTAAAGAAAAAGACGAAAGTTGGAGCTTTGGGCTACTTACTTATGCATTTACTGGGAGTATGTAGCACTTACTGAGTATATGTGACCAAAGCAAGTACTAGAACTTGAAGTCCAGAGGCTTTGGTATAGGAATTTGAAGACTCTGTCACTTGCCAAAACTACTTACGGTCCGTAAGTAGAAATTGTGGTCCACAAGTGGCAAAAGTAAGTGACAAAAGCGAACATACAGAGAGTAAGAAGCTGCAGGAAAATTTTCTGGCACTTACCAAGTCCACTTGCAAACCGGAAGTGCTACTTACGGACCGCAAGTGCTACTTACAGACTGCAAGTGGCCTTGGTAAGTAATTAAGTTTTCCTTTTTTAGTTACGATTTGATTTCTAGGATTTATTGTAATCTATAAATACCCTTTAGGCTTTGTATTCACATAAAAATTATTCAGAAATTGACATACACATATTGATTGATTGAGAACGAGGCTTCTTTGGGGCCAAGTTCTCAACCATCTTGTTGTTCTTGGTTTGTTATTCAATGTAAGACTTTGGGATTTCTTATTTCATTATTGCGAGATTGATTTTGTAGTTTTGCCTATGGATTCCATGATTCATCTCATAGCTATGAGCGGCTAATTCCCTTGGCTAGGGTTGTGAAAACCCTAGCGGATTGACGAAGTAGAGGAAGTGCCAAGTTATTCTTGATAAAGATTCGTGCATGTATTGGGGTTTTTCATTCTTATTGATTTCTTAGAGGTGTCCAATGTTAAGATCCCACCTAGATTATTGCTACTTACTCCGAAAGAAGAGTAGTGACTAGGAAAAGAAGATCACAACAGTAATTTAAAGATTAACTGTTGATCCATGCTAATAGGTATTATCTACGTAAAATGGTTAGATATCATATAATAACTAGAGAATCAAAAGGAAATAGTTAACTAGGATCAATATAAGGGTTAGTAAGACGACATCCCAAGACTCAAAAGGTAAAGGGTGGAATCTTTCAGCTCATCCAACAGACTGTAGATGGTACATAACTTATCAATTCTGTATGCAAGATATTGGAATAGTTCGAAAGTGCACGATAAGTCTGTTGAGTTGAGAAGTCAGGGGGAACACAAGGCCATTGTCCATCTTAAATTGCTTAAAATCAAAAGCAACCAAGCCTTGTTACTATTAGCTAGTTACTACAAATCCCCTTTTTTAACTTTTCTGCATTGCCTGGTGATTTCTACAAGTTTGAGACAGATTTTCGGCTTATTCCTTCTGGGATAGACCCCAACTTAGTTGATTTACTATATTTGACAGTGACCACAATAATATTTTGAGTGAAGGTGTTTCTTTGGCGTTATTAGTACATATCTATCTCTCTTATCAAGCCTTATTTATACCCCACATCTTATAATTTTCAACCTCCAAATTAGTATATGGTGATATAAGACAATGTAGTGAAATGAAATGAATGCTCAAATACAATATCACAAATAAGGTCATTGACAACAATATAATACAAAAGTAAATGCAAATACAATATCAAACCAAACCAAGGAATGAATACAGAGTAAATGATATAGTGCGATGGAATGATAATGATGGGATGGTGATGTATGGTGAAAATCATTGCATGACTTTGTGTATATACCAACTGATATCACAACTACCAGTAGGACCCATGAGAGTTTGCAACCCATATAATGTATTTTATATCTCTATTAAACGTATCATATGGACTGGGTTGGCCCAATTCTCACCCGATTAGATCGACCTAAAAGGAACCCAGATCGGACCTGACCTAGAATCGATAATGTAGTCGGGTTTGGGGGTCAGTTTGTGGGCTGGTCCATTTGGCTAACATAGCTCGATAGATCGGTCCAATCTTGAGACCAGACCAGGCCCATCGCTGCACCGGACCGACTGACCCGATATTTATTTAATTTTTTATACATGTTTTGGTCCCACGCACCTGGACCAAAACCAAAAGGTATTTTGGACCTTTGGGGCCCTAATGTAGTTGGCCTAATGGCCAAACAACCTTTTGGATTATTTTTTAAACAAATTTTTTTAATTCAAAATTGTTTCCTAAAAATAAATGCCATTTCAAATATTTTTTCCACAACTTACAATCTCATTCTCTCAATATCTCTCAATTATTCTAATTATATCATAAAGTGAATAATTTTAATATATTATTTTGTAATTACAAATATCAAGTTACAGTTTTCAAAAGTCTTCAATGATCAACTTTAGGATACTTCAAAAATTTGATATTATCGTTTCATCTCTTACTTTTAATTTTTAATTAAAGTATTATTTGTTGAATAGTTTTTTGTATTATGTTTGTGTTTTTTAAATATTTCTTAATTTAATTTGTAATATGGATAAATTAAGGAAAGTCGGTAAAACTGTTAGAAATTTTTGTCTCGAAAGTGGAAGAGGTAGTAAGACAAATAGATTTTGATTTCGGTAGAGGTTGTTTAAATACACGATATACTCATGTGCCTACAATACCAATTAACCAACCTTTTGAGAATGAAGTAGGCGTAGGTGTTCATGATATAAATTATTTAAAGGCCCAAGAAAATTATGGTATAGAAGAAGAGAATGAAGTTGACCCAGTTAATGTAGATGAAAATCATGATGATGTTGATTTTATATCCGAAGTTGGTAATGTTAATGTTCAATCTGAATCGGTTAATCTTCCTCCTTGGGCCCCATAATATCTCATAAAAATTAGTATTGTGTGGATTTCTTTTTTATGTAGAAGGAACTACTAAGGTCCAATGCAATATCTATGAGGATTTATATGAGGATAAGACCGGAGGTAATAAAGAGGGTACAGGTAAGTTGACGAGTCATTTTCAAGGCCAACACAAACAAGAGATAGATGAGGTAAAATGTGGTGGGACTATTAGGGGTCAACTCAAACTAGATTGCACCCAAAAATTGATAAACTAGTTCAGAATTATAATAAAATGAAGGATCGCAAAGAATTAAACAAAATGATAGTTGTGGGTTGTTTGCCTTTCTCTTTTGCTTCTCCTAAAACTTTTATTCATTATATTCAAGCAATTTATAATCCCGTGTTTGAAGGTTGTCACAACCCAATTTACAAGTCATAATGGCACCCGCTTTATCCCTCTAGTAGGTAAGATGAACCACAGCCTAGAGTTATAAGCAATGGGCTAACTTAGAGGAAAAATGGCCAAAAGCCAAAAATTAATGATTTAAAAACTCAGATAGCCATATTATAATCATAATAGTCTAATAGATAGATAGAAAATCAAAAACCATCCCAAGACTCAATAATGTCGGCATAAGAGCTATTACAGTGAATTATGAGTACTAAATAGTCAAATACAATCAGTCTAAAAAATGTAACAACAGAGATGGATAACTAGAAGGAGAAAAGGTTAATTCTGACTCTAAGAGCTCACCCAATCTCCAAAATCAACCCTGCACGAGCATCGGATCAACAATGACAACTAGTACTAGAATCTATACCAAAAAGGTAAAAAAGTGTAGTATGAGTACCAAAATCATGGGTACTCAGTAGGCATCATCTTCTGACTAAGCTAAAATATCATATAAATATGATAAGATATAGGATAAAGTAAGCTAAGTCAAAGTAATAGGGAAAGCAAAGAAATAAGCTCCAACACCGTTGTACAAAAGTAAATGAATGCATACAAAATAACAACGCAAAGATCACATAACTATAACTACAAGATTGGCCCACATAAATCAATAAGTGCAGAAAAGTAAATAACCCAATGCAGGCCCCCATAAGCCTAGAGGATCCAATTAAGGGAACTGAGTAACCGAATAACCTTAAGTTACCATAATCTAGACCTATATCATCTCATACATAATTCCCAATGTCAGACTTGAACCAAAATAAAGTATGACATGACCCGAACCAGGTCCTAGTCTTGTCGGGCATCTCAAGTCCAAATAGGATCGTAGACCACCCCCAGTACCCAACCGTAACCGCCCTTCACCCTATGTTGGATAAATTCTGAACATATAATAATATAAATCAATAATAATTTAAATACATTAAATAATGTATATATTCATAATCCAACAACCTCAATCAAATATCCAACCGGTGCCAACCCTAATGCCAACCCCAATAACAAGGCTGACATTAATACCGACACCACCCATGCCCATAGTAGTCTGACTAAACATCTAACCAAAATCACGTAACATCCGATTGGGACATGCCCCAATCATAGAAAAAATCAAAATCCAAGAAACAAAAATAATAAAAAGAAGTCCATAGCATGAAATGGAGTCTTCCGGAGTATGGAAGCTTACCACTTCAATTTGACTCACAACTGTCCCCGAATCTAAGTCACTGAGCAGGAGAAATAGCAGTCTGGCCAGTTCCTGCATCATGTACTTAGAGCTAAATATAAACTAATGACATTATTTAAAACCAAATCAAATAACCATATGCAGTCACACACACATATATATATATATATGTATATATATAAATATATATCATTCCGGGATAGGGAACAAGGTTTAGCATATATTTAAAGGCTTAACTTGGCCAGTATAGCTCTGCCATCCTAAATGTATACCTATGGGCTATATGGGTTCAACTGTCCATGTTGAAAGGGCCTTGGTGCATGTTAGCCGCATGAACTAGAGAAAAACCTGAGATGACTAGTACATCTCCCAAAATATAAAGTATGACATCATGCACACAGTCACCATGACTAAACCTCACATCAACAAACATGAGTTTCTAGTATTGGTCCTCCCCAGGATCTCCACCTTCCATGACTTTGTTAACACAACTCTTTTTAAGCCCATATTAAGACCAATTACACATTCCAACCAATTACCAAGGAGTATTTTGCTTAGGCATTAACCGTTGGTATCGTCATACTAAAATTAGAGCTTGCAAATTTATCATTTTATGCCATACCAAAACCATTAAACTAAGTTGACTACAAACTTTCCAATGAAACAAAAAACATGGCCACCAAGGCCTTTCCAAACCATTTAAAATTAACCAGATTAATTTAGGTTCCATTACCATTTATGAAATGCAAATATATCAAGAATAGTAAAGCAATGTGACAAAACCCTTCTCATTGGAATTTTAACAAACAGGTTGAGGGCACATAAGTTTCGAAACCATAACAAAGTAATTTGGAGAATCCATAATACCCGAAAATCGATTTACCATTAACATGCATCCCACAATGTCAAAATCATACTAAAATCATGAAAGAAAACATAATTAAACCATAAGAACCATTATTCAACCATAAGCATCCAAAACCCCCAACCATTATTTCAAACCATAACAATATCATCAAATCATATATTAAAACGCATGCTCTTTGTAAAATAACAACGAGGGAGGAGTAACATGCCTTAGACACCAAGGAAGACAAAGATAATCCACCCATGAAAGCCTTAATTGATTATCTTGATGAAACCTTAGGCTTTTGCTTGAAAGAGAATTTGAGAGAGATTTTAAGAGTGCTTGATTGGGAATAATAGGTTAATGAAGCATCAAAAAGTGTTTTAAGTTTGGCCTCAAAGAAAGTTAAAAAGGGAAAATGTCCAAAATGCCCCCAACTTAAAACTATAAAAATACCACAGGTAGTTACGAGTCAATCCTGTGACTCATGACCACAACATATGACTCGTACCATTGAGTCATCACCAATAAAGTGAGTTGGACGCCCATACACTTTCTACCATAAAAATCTCTGTCCCACTCATTACCAAACCATATGACTTGTATTACCTAGTCGTACCCAAGATAGAATCCAAAAAGATTAACACTGGACAACATACGATTCGACAAAACCACTCATACCCTATCTTCATAGTTCTTAGTAAGATACTCATACTTAGAGATAAGTCAAGTCACTAAGTTACTAATTTGATTAAGGGACCGACTAAATAAATCGTCACCGCCCCAAATGACTCGTACCACCCCAATCATAACTATAGCAGAATCCCTACCACCACTACTTGACTTCCTACGACCAAGGCCACCTGTAATACCTGTGCCTTTTTTTAGCTTGAAATCATCTCAAGGATGTCATAACTTACTTTTAAATATAAAACTATTTTTTTACACATGGTAGTTTTTTACAATTTTTACTTTCCATCACGTGGGAAATTTTACTTAGAGCTGTCAAAATCGCTCAATGCGATGGCTAGGGTGATGGACTGTCAATCTAGTGACGGACCATTGCAACCAAGATAGTAGATTAATGTAATACCCCAAGACTCTAACCAATAGTGCAACATGACTCAAGCTCATGAGAAGTAAATTATAGTGCTTTGGTTGTTTTCTGATTAAGGGTGATGTGTATTAAGGCCTCAAAGATGTCCTAGCGATTAGGTGAATCAAAACATTCCTTACTGATTGAATTCTTGGGAAGGATATTTCCATATTCAACTTCAAATGAGTATATGTCTCGTTATACTACGAATTATTGAGCTCATGACCTACCAAGAGATAGATAAATGAATTATCTTTCAAACGATACCAATTTTACCCAAATCCGGTATCGGAGCCAAGAGTTATGCCCATTTTACTCTAGCATGTTAGGCTGGAAAACTGAGTGATGACATTTTGTGATAAGCTGTCACAAGTGTGATGACTTATCACCAATGTCGTCAGCCTTAGGCAGATTTCCACCCCCATTAATGATATTTTGTGATAAGTTGTCACAAGAGTGATGACTTATCACCAATGTCGTCAACCTTAAGTAGAAAATCATAAAATCCACCCTTTTGTGATGACATTTCGTGACGACTTGTCATGACTGTCGTCAGCTATTTTTTCAGCAATTAATGGACATTTTTGCAAGGGTATTTTGGTCTTTTCCCATCTTTTGGAGGCCCCTATATATAATATTTCCCATCTAAACCCTAATTTCTTCATTCTCTCTTCCAATTCTCTTAAGAAATATATCTAGGGTTTTTATTTAAGGACATTAATCTTCCAAAAATCATTCATAAATCTTTAAGATTTCTTCAAGAATCAAGTTCCTCATAGTGTGGGCTTCGAGAATCATTTATTACTGGAGTATCAAGCACTAGAATTCATCTAATTTTAAAGTTCAAGGTATGTGGGGTTTTGAACAAGAGCAATCCTTTCGTTCTTGTGCCCAAAGTTTTGATTTCTATTATGGATTTTATGATTTTGAAAGTGGGTTTATGCCCAAATTACTTCATCATGAGACTATGAGATTATAAATTGTTCAAGCTTTGCTATACATGATTATTTTACTATTCCCAAGTTATGACTTGATATTTAATATTGTGAATTTCATATTTCTACCATGAGTTGATATTTCAAGTGCCTTCAAGATATGTGTCAAGCTTTAAGTTTCCTTATGAAAAATTGGATTATTGAGTAAATTGATTCATGAGATTGAGTTGTTACAATGAGTCTTAATATTTCCTCAAAGTTATTGATGTTGCCATGATTTAATGAATTGATACATTTTGATATTGAGAAAGATTGATTTGATTTGAGTCGAATTAGGAATCCACAAATTGATTATGATTTGATAAATGAGAAAGAGATTTGATTTAATCTTCATGATAGACTCTTGTGATGTTTGTGGTGGATTTCCAAACGTATTCTGAGCTTGTGTCTGGAAGTAGTATTTAGCACCAAATGGGAAATGTGGTATTTCCATCAAAACTACGTGCCCGTAGGATTGGTATTGATATTTGTGGGCCAGAGGCAAAGTATAAGATTGTGATCACTAAACTGAGGTTGTACTCCCCGACAAGAGTACGACGCTCCCACTAATGTGGGATTCTCTCCTTAGGAGGGCAAAACATTGGACTCCATGTAGCTCACATGGTTTATGTCGGTTATAAAAACCTCCCATGTCCGTAAGAGTTGAGTTTCTTGAATTATTGAGTCACTCCGAGTCTTGAGTGGAAGAGTTGAGTTATTTCTGATGATTTATTAGTTTTTTATCATATGATTTATTTACTATGAGATCATGAAAAGTATGTTTCAATCTATCTCAAGCCAAATGATCCATCATTGTACATATGCATATTTTTATGAAATTGATGATGATATTTGTATTATTGCATGCACCCCCACATAGTTAGTACATTCTAAAGTGCTGACCCACATATTTTCCTATGGGCTGCATTTTCTTGTAATATAGGTTCAGGTACTTAACCGCAGCCACATGAGCGATAATCGAGTTCCTTAACTACGTTCCCTCAGTGGTGAGTCCTCATGGTTCAAGGACTGTGTCTATATTTTTTGTGATATCGTTCTGTTGTTATGGCTTTCAGTACTATTTGAGTCAGTTGGGGGTTTATCCCAATGGATCCTTGATTTTGATGTATAGAGGCTTTGTCAGACTAGAGGATTGGTATGTATAGACATTCAATATATACTTTGGTTGTATAGTTTAGTATTCTCCAGTATCTCTCTTAAACTCGATGTGATATGTCTCTTTATTATGCATGACCATTTTTGAATTGAGTTCCTTGAGGTAGTGTCTGGCTCCAAGGGTTAGCTTGGGGCTACGTGTAGCCCTAAGCACCGTGTGATGTCTCAGGAAGGAAATTTTGTGGCATTACAGTCAACCTTCTGGATAAAGTGTGATGGATAGGTCGATGAATAGTTGACACTTCGACGGACTATCGCACAAGCCATTACTACCTAGGCAGTGAGACCCTATTCTTGTCCACCTACGACGGTGAAAATGCTGGACCATTGACCCAGTCATGGACCATCGCATGAGCCGTTCAGCGAATTTTTAAGTCGTTTTAATGGGGCTTATTAGTCTTTTGCCATCTGTTTATATACCTAGTTAAATCCGGCCGAAAATCACATTCTCATTATAATTTTACAACAAATATTAGGGTTTATCTCTAACCTTAATCTCCAAGAACAAAATCCAATCTTCTTCAAGAATTAATGAATTTCTAATTCTTTAAGTTCAAGAACATCAAGACCCTTAACCCAGGTATGCATACTGTTCATTCTTGGATTCCTTTAATCCATGAAGCCCAAGAATCCTTTTTCTATATTCAAGTTATGGATTTTCTATGAATTTCATGATTTGGCTGCTCTTGTTCATGTTGATAATGAGTAATTGAATTGTATTCCATGAATGAATGCTAAATTCTATATTGGTTGATTTGTATAGGTATAGATTCATGAAATCCTATGATTAAACCCCTGAATGATTAAATTAGAATTGAATCATGACAATTAATTGTTGTATGATATTGTTTACATTCTAAGCCTACCATGTGTTTGATTAAATGCCTAGATAAAGGAAAAGTGTCTAATTAGCATGATATCATGAAATCCCTATGTATGTACAAGCTTTTGCTTATCACATGTTTGATGAAATGCTTCAGTGAATGTATTATGATAATTATTATGTATTCAAGTAAGTCATGCTTTGTCCATTTCCTTTTATCGAGTCCCAGGGGTACTTGTACCCGAAATATTAGCTGTGTGCCTAGAGCCATATCATGTTTTCATGATACTCTCAATCAAGCTATGAATCCTTAGACTTCAGACAGTCTTATGACTCAGGAAAATCTCCATGATCTCATGAACTTAGTCAGTTGACAAATATCAGTAGTATTTCGTCAGTCAACGGAATTCAGTTATTTAGATCATGTTCAGTTCAATAAATCTTGTTTAGTGTCCATTCAGATGAGAGTAGAAATTAGCACTGAGTGAACCCAAGGATGGGGACACAGACCATCAGATGAGGGTGTGATCCTTAGCAGTTATCCTTGCATTCCAGAACTATGCAGCTAGCATAGGTTGAGATATCAACACTGACGATGAGGGATGATGAGGTAGATAAGCATTGTCAGATAAGGTCCCTACTATTTTCGTACAGGGGACACTATTAGATGAGGGTTATCCACAGCTTTTCCTTACCAGTCACATAGTATTGACACCCTTCCAATTAGGGTTACAGATTGGACCCCAACTCAGCCATAATGGTGTATTAAGGGCATGTTGGTTAGATAACTACCTCCTATAGTTTCATGTTATAGAATCAGGACTGTCAGATATAGTCAATCAGTCTCAGTGATAGAACTCAGATAGTTCTTCAAATTTCAGGACTGCTAGATATAGTCAACTCAGATATAGTATGGAACTCAGATAGTTCCATTAGATTTAGGACTATCAGATATATTCACTCATGTTATCAGTTATAGTCAGAATCAGTAATCATGTTATCACAGTATTAGTGTCAGTTATATGTCTCATACATGTATTCTCACGCTCATGATAGTTAGTCAGTTATTATTATTGTTCATGCATATGAACCTCATGCATTCAGCTTACCTCACATGTATACCAGTACATTCAAAGTACTGACGCATTTGGATATGGTGTCTTATACTATAGGTTCAGAGACACGAGCTCCAGAGCAATAGTAGATTCTAGATATCCACAGACAGAGTCAAAAGTGAGTCCTTATCTTTCGAGGAAATGATTATTTACCTATTATCTAATTAATCAGTTTATGAGTTGGAGTTAGTTAGGGACATGTCCCATCAACTCCTTACTCAAATAGTTCAGTCAGTTAGAGGCTTTCTAGACTATCATGTTTCAGACTTTAGTATGTTTAGTTTTGTTTTGGGTATTCTATTACCCTACACAGATGTTATATCATTCAGATCATGTTCAGTATTGAACCTTATGGACTTTCAGTGCATGTTTTCGCATTATTATGTCATATTATGCAGTGTACAGGTACAAATATCAGTCATGGGTTAGCTCGTGGTCCTTCAAGGTCATGAGCACTGTGTAGTATTCCGAGCACTAGGCTCAGGGCATTACAAACTTGGTATCAGAGCCTAAGGTTCAATAGAGTCCTAGGAAGTTTGAAAGCCTCATCTAGTAGAGTCTTGTACATGGGTGTGTTGCGCGTGACATTTATGTGCAGGAGGCTATAAGATGTTTTAGGAACAGTTTCCTTTCTTTTAGTATTCATGTCGTGCCAGTGAGCATAATATCAACTCAATATCTTAGTATAATCCATTTCTCCTTTTATTCTATAGAACATGCCTCCTAAAAGAAGAAATAGAAATCAGTCAACCCCTTGATGTGTGAGCTAATGCTAACACATTTGAGTATTTTAACTAAGAATAATTGTGAAGTCTTAAGCAACTTTTGTTGTTTTTGATTGTTTTATGTTTGATTTTGCAGAAAAAGCTAATACGTTAGAGAACCAACAAGAATGGAAGCAAATGAGCTGAAATTTAAAGTAAATCGAGGCAAAGTGTGGCTGACGACATTTGTGATAAGTCGTCAGCCTGTGATAGGCTATCGGCTTCATCGTTAGCCATAGACAGAGAATTGGCCTAAGTTGAAAGCTTTGACGACATTTTGTGATAGGTCGTCAAGGAGCTAATAAATCATCAAGAATACCATCAGCCTAAGGCAGCACATGAGAACTTAAGTAGAGACTTAACGATATTTGAGATAAGTCATCAAAGAGCTGATAGGGTGTCACTGTTTGTCGTCAGTGTTAGGTAGAAAGTATCCAAAGCAAGAAGGAAGATGATGACATTTGTAATAAGTCGTCAGCCTCCTGATAGGCTATCACAAATGGCGTCACCTAATCTGAAGAATAGGGTGAACTATTTAAAGCCTTTTTTAGTGTTTTCTTAAGAGTTCCGAACTTTGAGTTTTGAGACACGATACTTTGATATTTTCTCTCTCTAACTTCTTGGCTTGAAAAAGTAATTATTTTGAAGAGAATTTAATCATTATTTTGGGATTTTCTGCTGTGATCTAATTTGATATTCACTAGCTATTATTCATCTTGTGGTAATTTTATCTTTCAAAGCATGAATTCATCTAGTTGCTTCGATTATTACATCATGAGAAGCTAAATTCCTTTAACCTAAATTTTGGGATCTAGGGGTAGGTCTGATAAGGTGCTAAGTGTTGAAGATTCGAAAGTTGGTAGGACTCCTTGATAATTTTGATGTTTTAATTACTATCTGTTGGTTGCAAATGATAGATAACACCTACTTTGATTTGCTTAAGAAAGAAATCAAATATAGTGGGAAGTGAATTATCAACAGGGACTTGGAAATACTAAACTTCTATTTAATAATCAGCGCTGTAACAAGGTTGGTTAACCTAAGGTAAAATCTAGACAGTGAATATAAATTATTTAAGTCTGAGAGGATTAGGTAATTAAATGCTTAAGTAGGTCGAGAGACATTTAAGCATAACTGCTATAAAGATAACTTTTTGTCCTACCTAACGCGAGAATCTTGATCCACTAGTAGCATCTGTCAAGTACCAAAATCCTTAGTGAACATAATTCTATTTTTTTCATATACTCTTGATTACAAACATTTAAACTAAAGTGACCAACAATTACTTGTTAACTAAAACCCCTTTTTTCTAGAAACATCCAACTATCAGTTGATTAAATTACAAACGACTTACATTCACACCATATTCCCTGTACGATTCGACCCTAACCTTGTTGGGTTTTATATTGACAATGATCTCTTACATTCTGGTTGAGAGGTGCAGTTTGAACGTTATCAAAAATGGCACCGTTGCCGAGGAATATGGTTGAAAATTAAAGTTTGTGTGTGCTAATTGACTGTTAGTCAAGTTTCTTAGTTTTATGTTTATTTGTTGTTTTTGTTTATTTACAGGATCTTTATAGTGTATGCCAAGAATCAGAATTTCCAGAGAACCATTATTACCACCTAATCCGGAACCACAATGATTTGGAAGAATGGCTGAATAGCAAGAGGCTGACAGATTAGCAACCTTAGCTAGGGTTTAGGTGAATATGTAAAATGTTGGGCAACATGCACGACATCCAAATCCTGAGGATGAAGATTTGGGAGATGAGGAGTCGCTGAATCCTAGTAACCCAAGGCATGCAGAGCAAATAGCTGCACCAGTACGGTGTAATATTAACAGAAATCATCCATTCTAAGAAAGGCAAGAGTACCAGCCAATCCAGTATGATATCAATGATGATAATGATGGAATAGACGAAACAGGTGCAACGGGTGCAATTATTCCTCCACCGATGTCACCTGGGGTAAAATTCAACATTACGAGTATTGTGATTCAACTCCTAAATCTAAAGGGGTTGTTTGGCCTTCCTGGGGATGGCCCGAACTTGAATCTGGTGAATTTTTTCACCATCTGCAAATCTTTTGATAACCCAGGAGTGGGCCAGAATGCTATCCGGTTGAGATTGTTTCCATTGTCTCTGTCTGGAGAGGCAACATTGTGGCTTAATGAGCTGACACCTGATTCTATAACTAACTAGAGGCAGTTGAAAGGAGCTTTCCTAGAAAGGTTCTTTCCGCCTTCCAGGTTGGTACAATTGAGAGATCAGATCAGCAACTTTAGGTAGCTCCTGACTGAATCCTTGCATGAAACCTGGGAAAGATTCAAGAAGAAGCTGACACAGTGTCCGAACCACAACATAACGGACATACATTTGATGGAGACTTTGTACAGGGCTCTTAACTCTGTTACAAAGCCAATTGTAGACAATGCTGCTGGTGGTTAGTTTGTTGATCTTACATTTCCAGCGGCTTCAAAGATATTGGACAAAATGACCAAACAGAGTCGGGCATGGCATACCAGAGACTCTATGTTGGCCAGCCCCACTGCTACTGTAGGTATTACTACAGAACAACATAAAAAAGAAGAGGAGCATGACCAAAACATGGCTCACCTTAAAACAAAGATGGACTAATTAACCAAGAACTTGCTATCAGGCAAGATTGAAAAGGTGAAAGTTGTAGGATCTCAGGATAGAAGTGAGGCTGATGCAGATGAAGAGGTTAACTATTTTAATAATTAGGGGGTTTCCGAGGCAATTGAAAAGGGAATCAAGGTTGGACTTACTATAATAAGCCTGGTTATAAAGATAGGGAGCAAGAAAGGTTATCCATGAGCCCGAGGATAATCTCTTTCATTATAGCGCTATCTCTACAAGGTCTTTAGTATAGAAAAAGGCAGATTCGAGAGTGTTTACCATCCTGTGTACTATTGGTTCCCTAAATTTCACAAAAGCACTATGCGATTTGGGAGCCCATATAAACCTAATGCCACTCACTGTGTACAAAAAATTGGGTTTGGGGGATCCTATCCCGATGAACATGTGATTGGTGATGGCAGATAGGTCTGTAAAGTATCTAGTGGTTATATTACATGATGTATTAGTAAAGGTGTCCGACTTCATTCTGCCTGCTGATTTTGTAGTCCTAGACTGTGAGGTGGACTTCGAAGTGCCCATCATTTTGGGTAGACCATTCCTTGCAACTGGGAGAGTGATAGTGGATATAGAACTGAATGAGTTAAAGTTCAGGTTCAATGACAAGGAAGCAAGATTAAAAATACACTCATCCATGACACCGGCAAAGGATATGAGTTTTTTCTCAATCATAGATGTATTCTATGAAAATGGTAAAGGGGTATCAATAGGTTGTCTTGGCAAAGTCTGAGTAGTCAATATAACCAAGTCGTTCCGTGACAGTAAATTAGGCACTATTGGGAGGCAACCCAAAATTTTTATATTACAGCAAATTATTTATTTTTGTAGTTAGGTTCTAGTTCAAAGAAGGTGAAATCAATATATCCAGCCAAGTGCTCTTGACGATATTTTTGACGGGCTATCACAATTGTGATAAGCTTTCAACTTTGTCGTCAGAAACAGTAGCTCTGAGGCAATTTCTTTTAAGGCTGATGAAATTTGTGATAAGCTATCAAAATTGTGACGGCTTATTAGAAATGTCGTCATAAAAAGCCCAACATTAGCTAAATTGTGGGCCAAATTAAAAAGACCCAACCCGGCCCACAGCTTGGTCTTTCTACTTTCCCTCTTAGTTTTTATTACCTTTAAGTTATTCTATTTCCATCTTTGGTTTATTTTCTTCCCTTTTCAAAGTCTCTCCAACTAAAACAAAAGAAAGTTTCCTTGTATGTGTGGGTTTACAATCAAAATCAAGAACCTCTCTTTATTTCCTCTTGCTCATGTAACCACATTGAAGGTTCCCATCAGGTATGCTTGAAAGCTAGCCTTTCTTTTCAAGTGGTAAGTGATAGATTGATGAAAACCCAAGTTCCCAAAAAGCTTGAACCAAGTTCAGCTTGCAAAAATGGCTAAAAATTGGAACTAGGGTTTGCTGAGCAAGCTTAAGGTTTAAAAGTTCAGCTAAAAAAAATCGAGTGGATTTTAAGAAAAAAAAAATGGGACCAAAAATTGAGTTAAAATTAAGTTGGGGTTATTTTTATAGTTAACGACATTCGTGATAAGCTATCACAACTGTGATGGCTTGTCAGAAATGTCATAAGAAGTCAATAAGAATCTTGTGGGTTCTGTTTAGGGATGACGACATTCATGATAAGCTATCACAACTGTGACGGCTTATCAGAAATGTCATCACACCCGAGACCTGAAGTATTACTAAACCCTTTCAAGGGGTGTGGAATGTCAATGATCAATGTGTTAGTGTATATACTCTTGAGGGTCAACTAATATTTTTTTCTCTTGCTACAGGTCTTGAAATGGCACCCAAAGGAAAGAACTCAAAATCCACAAAGAAAGTGACCAAGGGAAGTGTACCTCGGAGACTCTTTAATGAAGAGTCTGATTATGAAGAGAAAGAGCCTCTGCTTAGGAAGCAAAAGAAGAAGCAAAGCACTAAAACGACTCCACCACCCTCACTAGTTGAGGTATAGGATAGTGAAGAAAGTGATACTGAGCTAACAACATCCGAGCATACAACTTTTGAGCATACTGAGCAACAAGAGTCTGAACATGCTGAATCTGAAGAGCATGATTCAGATCATCCTGATTTCGAGAGGCATGAGTCTAAGGGACCATTAACTGAGTCCCCTTCTGATGAGCCACAAGATGATGAAGACTCTCCAATTCGGGGAACTATGGTCAATTACAAGAATCTTGATGTTTGAGATGGCACTAGATGACAGATTCCCAAAGCTTAAAAAATCTTCTTTGATGGGCTTCGCAGAACCAATAGAAGAGTTTTCAAGAGGCCAATCTTTGAGGAGAAGAGAATCATCACTAAGGGGTTGAGCAGGTACCCAAAGGTGGAGCAGAAATTTCATGGCTATGATTTGGGATGGATTACACGAGGAGGAAATTCATTTTGCCCAACACTAGTTAGGGAGTTTTATGAAAACTAGCAAGCTCGCTTAGAAAACATGTGTAGAGAAGGAGAGAAAGCAACTGACCAACCTTTGTTTGATAAAGTTTTGGTATGGGGCATAATGATGGATGTTCCTAAAGCAACAATCAATAGGTTCCTTTATGGTCCGAACTTTACTCCTCATACTACTTCAACTACTTTCTATGCTTGGTTGAAGCATCAGGAAAATCAGTGAAATTGGTTAGCATCACTCATAGCCGATGGAGAATCAGAATGGCTAATGAATTCGAGTGAAAGGATCTTCAAGGCCTCCCTGACTTCAGAGGCAGGATTTTGGTAGGGTATTATACGTACGTGGTTGATGCCCATGGATGGTGATAATATCCATGGGGATGATAGAGTAATTAATCGCAAGTTTTATGGATAACCTCTACTTAAATTTTTGAGAGATTATCACCAAAGTGATAAAAATTTGGGTCTCGAGGTCTGATACAGCATATCCCTTCCCTTGTTTAATTACAAGGTTGTGTAGGGCAGCAAATGTTCCGAAGATTGTAGGATTAGAAAAAGAACTCTTTGCAAAGAAGACCCACAATCCGATCCGAAATGAGAAAAATTAGCCAAGGCTAATGCTTGACAGGGACGCAGAGATTCCAACTGATCCACCAGTTACAGGTACTAGTTCAACACCTAATGCAGAGGTGCGTGATTTTGAAGTTGTACCTTCAACATCTGGAATAATGACAGAATCATCAGTGCCCAAAACTGAGACAATTTCTCCAACTACAGTGCCTACAACAGAATTTGCCTTCAACCCTATGAATTTTAAGAGCGTAGCAAGGCAGTCTAAGTGGTATGAGGCTTTACCTAAACTCTTTGCCAAGCAATTTGCAATTGTAGTTGACAAAAGAGTTAAGGTTGTACTTGAGCCTTGCAAGGCTCTGCCGGGTCAGATTAATGAATTAGAGAACGCTTTAATGCACAGTCGAGAGAGGTTACCTCTAGAGATGGCATTATTCAGATCAAACCTAGACAAAGTAAAGGTAGAGGTTGGAAAGCTATAGCAGCACCACTTTATGGTGTCAATAGATCTTGTAGCTAAAGAGTTTGAGGGAGAAATCTCGATGCTTGATCTCACGGAGGATCCAGTGATGAAAAAGAAGAAGAAAACTGAGAAAAAAGGAAAACAAAAGAGAGAGAAGCCTGATAATGATGAAGAAAGAAAAGTAGAAAAGAGGGCAAGAAAGAAGTCTGAAAAGGAGGACATGAAAAAGGCAAGAATTGAGTCCTTAGTGGACAATGAGAGATAGGGTACAACCATCCGAGTGAGAGCTGCAGGTGCCTCTACTAGTAGGCCTTCAGAGACTGATAGACCAGTTGCACCGAAATAGAGAGAGGCCCCTGATAGTGATACGGCAGAGGGGTCAGAAACCCACGACCCCTAGGATTGATCTATTCCAGGAATACTCTAACCCTTAGTTTAGATTTTCTTTGATTCTAAGTTAAGGGCGTAGGGTAAATTTGTTGTTGTAAAATTTTGTAGTCAACTAGGAGACATACTTGTACTTGAGGCAGTTGAATTGTTTTTGTGATTTTTGTACACCTCTTCAAGTGGTCTACTACTTTAAAGTGAGTGATTTGTATTTAAATGTGATCATCGTGCATCTTTGTATGGCATTAGTTCTAGTACCATAATAATAATTGCTAAACAGCTTTACGAACTGAATAAGTAGTCGAGTCTAATATATTTGTGCACCAAGTGTGTGTGTGAGATATTACTCAGTTCTCTCTGTATGCTAAAGCCAGAACTTGCCCAGTTAGTCTGACCTAGGTTGAAGGATACCGGTTAGGAAAGGATCATAGGCCATTTTAATATTAGCTCATTTTAGCCTAAATGACCTTCCCTATGTGTATCATATCCCTGGATCCCTATTTTGAGCCTAATTAGCCTATTTGTTTTTATGACACCTATCACCTTCTTAGTTAGATCATAATGAACCTATTTTGGCCCTGGTCCTCCTTGGAAACTGTGCATCTTGACTAAGAAAAATGGCCTATGTTGAGGGTGACTATCATAGGGGTACATGATATAGAATGAGTATGAAGAAATGCAGCATAAAAGAAAAAAATAAAAAGCTAGGTGCAGAGGAAAAGAGCAAGAAAAAGAAAAATTATGAAAAAAGAATAAGTAATTGAGAAAAGACTGCACCTATCCTAAATAATTGTGATCAAGAAAAGAGAAGAGCAGAAAAGGTTAATCAGTGAAACCCCAAAAAGCTTGTGTAGTGTCAAAGAGGCTTAGTCACTTTAAATACCATCGAGTATCATACCAGCCCCTAGCCTATATTACAAGCCTAAGAGATGTCCTATTGTGATCCTAGCTGACCTATCTGAAGATCGGGGTAATGAAAATAAGGGCAAGCCTATGGTACTTGGCATACACTGATTGGAACTTTATTCTGAGAGTGAGTGTTTTAATTATCCCCATGGTTGCATATTTAATTCCTGATATAAGATGAGGGGGATTTCTTTGTTGTGAGGGCAAACTGGTTACATTGCTAGTTACTAACTTGTTCGGGTAGTGTAATACTGGTCTATGCATGGTTGTTATAGCTGAATTGATGTCATATCTTGATTCCTGTGTGTTGCATTGGTGTTTTTCATTATACTTAAATTGACTGACTTTGGAGATAGTGAAAGTATTTTGAGATGATATAGATGATTGACTGCTAAATGTGCTTTGTATTCTCTTAGTTGTGCTGAGTTACTTGAGGACAAAAGATTGTTTTAAGTTGAGAGTGTTGATGTGTCAGCTAATGCTAACATATTTGAGGCTTTTAACTAAGAATAATTGCGAAGTCCTAAGCAACTTTTATCATTTTTGATTGTTTTATGTTTGATTTTGCAGAAGAAGCTAATATGTTAGAGAACCAACAAGAATGGAAGAAAATAAGCTGAAATCTGAAGTAAATAGAGGCAAAGTGTGGCTGACGACATTTGTGATAAGTCATTAGCCCTGTGATAAGCTATCAGCTTCATCATCAGCCATAGATAGAAAATTAGCCTAAGTTGAAAACTGTGACAACATTTTGTGATAGGTTATCAAGGAGCTGATAAGTCGGCAAGAATGCTGTCAGCCTAAGGCAACACATGACACCTGAAGTAGAGACTTGGCAAAATTTATGATAAGTCGTTAAGGAGCTGATAGGGCATCACCGTTTGTCGTCAGTGTTAGGCAGCAAATGTCCAAAGCAAGAAGGAAACTGATGACATTTGTGATAAGTCATCAGCCTCCAGATAGGCTATCATAAATAATGTCACCTAATCTGAAGAATTTTTGAATTTTATTATTTTGTTTCCATAATTAGGGTGAACTATTTAAAGCCTTGTTTAGGGTTTTCTTAGGAGTTTCGAACTTTGAGTTTTGAGATATGATACTTTGATATTTTTTCTCTCTAACTTGTTGGCTTGAAAAAGTAATTATTTTGAAGAGAATTTAATCATTATTTTGGGATTTTCTGTTGTGATCTAATTTGATATTCAGTAGCTATTATTCATCTTGTGGTAAGTTTATCTTTTAAAGCATGAATTCAACTAGTTGCTTCGATTATTACATCATGAGAAGCTAAATTCCTTTAACCTAAATTATGGGATCTAGGGGTAGGTCTGATAAGGTGCTGAGTGTTCAAGATTCGAAAGGTGGTTGGACTCCTTGATAATTCTGATGTTTTAATTGCTATTTTTTGTTGTTGTAAACGATAGATAAGAACTGCTTTGATTTGCTTGAGAAAGAAATCAAATATAGTGGGAAGTGAATTATCAACAGGGACTTGGAAATACTAAACTTCCGTTTAATAATCAGCGCTGTAACAAGGTTGGTTAACCTGAGGTAAAATCTGGGTAGTGAATATAAATTCCCTAAGTCTGAGAGGATTGGGTAATTAAATGCTTAAGTAATTAAAGATGGAGCGTTAAGTATTTAGAAGCATAGGTGTCTATGCCTATGAAAATGTTAGTCGTAAGTTGATGACTTCAGGGGTTAGGAGAAATTACGATTAGTTTCCTGGAGGGGGTGTCTTAGAAAGGATTTTGTATCTTTATGTTTTTATTAAGGGGAGTTTGTGTTCATATGTATATTAATACCCCACTTTGTGATAGGGTGATGGATATAGAGGTTAGCAAAAGTTATGAGTAGTATTTTTTCAGAAAGCAAGGCCTTCTGAGTATAGTTCATCAGGGAGAGTTTAGAGTTGAAGTTTATGGTGATGTTTCATTTGCGTTGAGGTTGTGGCTATAGATTTTTGATATGAGGTTATTTCTGGAAGTCTAGGGATGTGACTTTAATCTAAGGGGGAGATGGGTAATTAAGTGAGTTCCGAATATTCTCAGTGTGGCAAGTTGTGGGAAGGAACTATGATGAACCAAATTCTACTCAAGAATAATCCTTCTACTTTAATTTAGGAGAATATCCTGCTAATGTCTTACGTCATCTATTCAATTCATGCCTATGGTTCGAGTTCCGTATGGACTTAGGTTTATGATCTGACCTCCAAACTAGAAGCAATTATGTCTCTCAGTAATCCAGTCTTTCATGTATTCAGGCCATATGTTATGTTGTTTGTGATCCATGAAAATCTATGTCTCTCTGCATGCTTGGTCCTAAGAAAATATGTTTTTGTATTTCACTGATTCATCCAATGTCGGGTTTAGCTAGAGTGTTAAAGTTTATGCAAACTTATGGAAAAATCTAAGTTCCTTAAATGAGTAGCAATCGTTTAAAGCGGAAATCTTTGTCTTAGTTGTAATTTAACACTCGGTAGTATTCTTTGCTCAATACCGCTTTTAGTTGCACGTATGGAGGGCTCATAATCTGAAAAACTTTTCTAGTTGTTAAACGACTTAGTCATATTTATGAGCTCTTAACTTCCCTGATTTTATAATTCATCTTCTCAACCCTGAGGCATAGATTTTTTAGTTGATTCATGTTCAGGAGTGTAAAGGGGTTATTCTAGGAAAGTTTTGGATTTTTTGGACCACATTTGAGATGCGTTGAGTGAGAAAACTAGTGGATCAACGCTATATTGACGTGCTGCATCAGTAATCGCGTTGGCCAAACCAATGTCTCGACGCGATCTCGATGCGTCGCATCGCCAAACACGTTGGGTGCCCAGTTTGTCTTACTGATTTCATAGTCCCGGAAGGTAATTTAGTCTCTTTCCCTCGTCTTATATTGATATGCGCATCAATGTTTCTCACTGTGCTCTATCTTAAGAATTCATGCAGTATTGTGTCTTTCAAACGACTCTTTACTTATGATCTAGAGACTAGTTACATAGAGCACTTCGTGTTTATTCTATCGTATCTTCATTTCATGTCCCTCCTTGAGTAGTGCAATAAGTATAAGTTATGGTTTAATAGTGTTACTTCCATTCATGATATTTATGCTCAGGTCCCTTAATGACCCTCCATATGATATTATAATGGTAGATGTGGAAGCGTGGCGATGTGTTAAGGTTATAAATTAAAGGGAAAGGAAGGAGACAAACTTTTGTTGTGTGAAATATCTAAGAAGGGGATGAACTTTTATTATGAGAAATAGTTGAGAATGAGATATTTGGCAAAAATCTTTGTGAATGTAATTGAATTTGCTGGTCTTAGTGGGGGAAATCCATGAAGTGGGTATAGGAATATAGGCTTGAATGTTGTGATTGGTAAAAACTAAACCCATGTACTATGTGGTTCATATTCCTTGAATTAAAACCCGAGAGTGTTTGACGATAGTGATAAGGTAAGGCAATGTTCTTAATGGGGTGTAAAGTATAGGGTCCTATAGTTGAAGTTATCACCTTTTAACTCCGAGTTAGGTTTCAACATAGTAGTACTAAGTAGTAGGACTCAAATTCTTATGGCTAGATGGGTGATTGGAGAATTATAAGTTGGCGAGTGTGAAGTATGCTATTTATTGTTTGGGGTGTAGGCAATTAGTACCTCTAAGTTTAAGTCTATTCGGTAGTACTTTGTAAGGTAGAGAATGCTTCTAATCCTATCTTTCTCGAAATCTTATTTCATTATTAGTACCAATATCAATCAATGTATGATTATCAAATAAACCCCTTCCTTGTGTTGTGATTCATAATCATATAACTGATGTGCAAGATCATCCCTATGTAAAGTCTTATTATCCCATATTTCGTGCTTTTACATTTCACTCGGGGTTACCATGAAACTGGTTTGATGCCTTTGCATGTTTTATTGAGAAAAATTTTTCAATGCGAGATTACGTTCTTTATTCTATACTTTTAGATCCTCAAAAGTCCCTGCCTATCATTCGGGGACGAATGATCCCATGGGGAAGATATTGTAACGCCCTACATTTTTTAGCTAGAAATTGAATTTTCGTTCTACGTGTGTAATCTCTAATTCTATGGTTTATATTTAGATTCATGTGTCATCATCTCCCGCCTAGTATATGAAGTGATTATGAGGTGAAAAAAGTTCATAGAAATGGCCTAAAGAAAACTTGAGCTAAGAACCTTTCATTCATCCAAAATTGGATATTTGATTCTACAAGGGTCTACTTTGAATGTAGATAACTCTTGATACACATAGAATTTTTCAGCCCAGGACCCACCAAATTGTAGATAATTTAAGCATCTTTCCAATGATACCAATTTCGCCAAAATCCAATAACCGAGCGAAAATTTATGGCTTTTTTCTGTGTGAGATAGTAAGCCGACGTGATCATGACGCGTTGAGATCGCATTGACACAAAACCAGATGCAAATCTATGGTTGTTTTATGCATTATTTGAGTTTCTAATGGGTCTAGGGGCACAATGATCATTTTCCCTCACCCAAAATCCATCTATAACATAGAATTTCTGCCCCAAGAAGCCAAAATTGCTTATTTTCACTTTTTCTCTCAAACTCAAAAACCCTAACTCCTCCCCCAAAGATTCAAGACCTTATTCCCAAAAGATCAAGAAGTCAAGCCTTTAATTTCAAGATTTCCAAGAAACCAAACAAGATCTAGGTTCCATCCTTCAACCTAAGTAATCTATGGTACGTGGAGTTTTTCTAAAACTACTTGCGCAAAATAAAATTGTTCAACAACATTTAAATATGGTGAAATCATAAATTTCGAGGGGGTTTTAGAATTTATATTACAATGTTGCTTTATGAATGTTTTAATGGCACTATTATTTTGGGCTTGAGGCCTTTTTAACAAATTGAATTGTACTTGTATATATATATGCATGTATGAAAATTGGGTTTGAAAATTTAATTGAGAGCATAAATTATATAGAATCACTCTCTTGTTATGATTTTTCCCATTTTTCATATGATATGGATTGTTTCAAATGCATCTTGAAAAGCATGATACGAATGTCTTGATTAATGTTATAATTTGAATATATATATATATATAATGAAAGATTTGCATGGTTCGTCAAAAAAAATATATGACCACCACATGTTTGATGAAAGAATAAGATTCTTTCCCTGGTTTTGACATGTGTTTCAGAATAATGAAATATCTTATACTATTTGCATGTTTGGGTGGTCTGAATTGTATTTTAATGAAATAATCATGCATGATACATTATGGCTCAGAAATATGACTTGAAAGTCTTGATGTAACGACACCAACTCAGATAATGCTATGGTAAATCAGAATAGAACAAAATGCATGTTTGCAATCAAATTTTCAGATTTTGAAACTTAGAATGATGCATGTTTAGAAATGGTTAAAAATGGGCATAAAGAGATGTTAGGTGGTTCCTCGAAGGAGGCAGGAGTTCAAACTACTCACTATCCAAAATCGTGTTTTGCCGATACGGGTTACTTAATCCCCTAAAGGAATTTTACACTGGCTTTGAGCCCTATGGCGCATCAAACTTAGACACTCCAACTCTTGTAGAAAACTTGGGTTGGGGGTTTCCCGGCCGAGTCAATGGAGGATTTCATATAGCCCGTGGAATGTTAGACTTGTAGTGGCATGCCACCTAACTCAGAAGTAATACAAAGATCATAAACTGCATTGACGAGAATGTTTTATGATTATCAAAGAAGTGCCCATGTGTTTTGAACCATATCATGCATGATGTTTTACGACCTTCTCTCAACTATTTTATTTATATAAAATCATTATTTTGGATTGCTCTGCATATCAATACTTCTGTATTGACCCCCTATATTTTAGAATTCTGAGACACAGTCCTGGGGTCCCATTAAGCAGTAGAATGACTTGTCAGAAGTTGCAGTTGGTGAGCAATCTATAATTCGGAAGGCCGGATTTTCAGATTTCATTGTTTCTTTTTTTATGGTCTACTGGGGGCCTTGTCCCTATTTTGTTTCATACTTAAGATGGTTATTAAATGTTAGAGATTTCACAGACGGTTATCAAATGTTTAGAATATTCAGAATTTCCATTTTCAAATTATTTAAGTTTATGAAATTGACCATGGTTCCGTCTTGTATTATTTTCGGCAAATTTTCTTATATTATATGAATATTATGCATGATTACCAGATTTAGAAGAGCGTCTGGGCCTTCATAGTTTGGGATGCTCATTACGGTTAGGGCCCCAGCTTGGGTCGTGACAATTATCAAACCCGTATGGGAAAGGCTTGCGGAGTGAATCTTAAACAACTGGGAAGAATTCACCAGAGTATATCGTAGCATTTCATATACTTTAATAATTTGGGATTGGGGCTTACTTGACTGATTATTGGATTCGGTAACATGTCTGAACACGTATCTTATTAAAGAGAAAACACATACAACAATTTAGGTTCTGCTTAGTTTTGAGATTTAGACTTCTTCCAAATAGATGTGAAATGAATTTTTTTTATTCATTTATAACAACAAATCCATTACTTCCAGTTACATAACTCAGTGGATAATGGTCTTGCCTCTCTGATATTCTCCACTTAAATAACAAACTTTGTTCACTAATTTGAACTTATGACATGCACCAACCTCATATACAACATTGTATTAGCCCTACCCTTGAACAAATGCCTGGGGCATAATATGTTGAACACTTTATATCTCAAATAGGAGACATAAATCGAATTATGAAAGTTAAAAGTAACCATAGTATGATTATTTTTGAGAAGGCATAGTCTGATTATATAAAGCAAGAAATGCTAATATTTCCACTTTTTAAGAACTATTAAGTTGATGAAGTAAACCTGTTACTAGCTATTTATACACACTCCAAATCTGAAAAGTTCACCATCGCCCAATTGGATTATCAAGTATCCTATAGAAAAATATCTATGTTACAATTTAATTATGAGAACCCATAGGAAACAAATTCAATAGTGAAAATATGGTGCATCTATAACTTCGTCATCTAACAAATAATATATACATATGCATGTACCCTCTTCTCTAAAAAATAGTGCACATTTATCCTTCTCTGGTTCACCTTCACTCACAACACACTTCAATGTGGGTATGTAAAAAGTATCATGTAATATCAATGCTATTACTGACTGCACTGGTACTATAGAAAAAAAAGACATTCTAACTTGTATGCACAGTGGCACAAAATACACCTGAAAACTAGCTATATTCTTCATTTAACATGTAAATAGCTAAAAGATAACTTCTAACTCCATAACCAATACACAGTGTATAAGTCTTTCAGAACTTAGCTTTTATCAATAACGATGGTATATACATTATAGGTGGTGCCTGTAAACAACACTTTGGTCTATTTCTATTTAATAGAGTTTCCAAAATCCATCTCCTTACATCCACAAGAAACTCAAAATTGAAGAAAAAGGCTTCAAAATCAGAAGTTTATAGGATAAGAATAAAATTAGAGTTGTCCTTTTAAGCTTCATCATCAATTTTTCAGAAGGCTAGCAGACAAGCTTAAAATATGCAGCTAAAAAGCCATCACACCATACTCATATGTGTGTGTGTGTAAAATGGTCAGAAAAAAGATATAACTATGATGAACCTCTACCACAAATCTCGAAGCCAAGAGAGACCTAAACTTCCTGAGCCTGTATTTTCTGCAACAATATTTTCTAACCAAGGGCTGGAAATGAGAATCGCGCTTTCCGCTTTTCATAGGATGCAAATGACTATAGATACAAAACATGATTTTTCCAACCCGTGTAGGGAGCCAGCCTTACAAAGGCAAACAAAAACAAAGTAGTTCATGGTTAAGTTACAACCCAAACATTAATTATCTCAAACATTCATTATGATTACATTATTCTTAGCCTGAACGAGAGTGAACTAGTAACTACTTTCCCAGCCCACAAATTTTAGTGGAAAAGAATTACATGCCAAAATATCAGTACTATTCTATGCTCAACCAGTCAAGAGAGGAGATACAAAAGGTTATACATCGAAATCTGACATTTATTTAACTGATAATAATAAGATCAATCTGAATATTGTATAACAAACACTTCATTTCTAAATAGCAATCACAACATATATATATATCTATGAACTAAAATTCCATCCATAATCACATATATATTACTTGATCGAAAAGAAGTAATTGTAATGCACAAAGGACAAAAAGTTAAAAAAAAGGCAAGTAAAATATATTATATATTTCTTCAATCACCATCCAACAATTTCATAACCTAGTGCTACGTTAAGAATCCAGATCTTGAAGAATTTGAGAACATATTTAGGGTGTCTTTTATGTTCAAACATTAAAAGTATAGTTTTGATGAAACTGAATATATGTTACAATTAAATGATAGGTGCCATGATTACAAATGTGTTACAACAAGAAAAACAATATAGAGAATAGCATAACTGTTAACTATACCTTTGCCTTTGTAGGGTAGAGAGTTGTTTCCAATAGATTTAGCCCAAAAGAGGTGTTTCTGAAGCAAGAGTGGTAGTAAAATATGATAGCAAAACAACAAGAGACAATGCAAAAGAAAACTTTTGAATACGTTCGTAGTTATTAAACTTAAACCATCATCTTCTTATGTTATATACATAACATAAACTATGTTAGAATAAGGAATATGTACGTTGTTCTTATTTTATAAAACAAACAAAGAATGTAACAAGAATTTGAAAAAAACTTATGTGTTTCTACTTCTTGGATGTATTGCTTAACTAGATCATTAGGTTGATAAAACAAACTCTTAGTTAGAGCTTTTCCTTTTGTTGACAAAGATCTAAGCACTCTTCCTCATCTCTTTCCAATTGCACCAAGTGCATAGAAAGTATATCTGATAGTACTCTTCACAGTTGATCCATCCTCATTTTCAGTCTTCTTCATAGTTGATCCATCCTCATTTTTAGTCTTAATACTAAACCTGCAAAAAAAGCCAACAACAAAAAAATTGTAAGAAAACTTCTTATCTAGTGAACTAAATAATATAGTCAACGTAGTCTTTGTGCTTCACAAAAACTCAAAATCTTCACTAAAGTATTATTAGTTAAAATTTTAATGCTAAAAGAATAGAAGTTTTTAGCAATAAGTAATTAGCAGATACTTTACCTCATCAGTTCTTTAAGGTTTCTTTTGTGAAGGACTTTCTAAGTCATCTACAACATCTAAAGGACTTTTTAAGCCATCTACATCACCATCTATTTGTTTCACAAACTTATAGGAATCACGAGGTTGAGTCTTCCTCACTACATGGCAGCCTTTGTTGGAATTATCATTAGCATAAAACACTTGAGATGCTTGACCCACTAAAACAAAAGGCTTATTTATTTTTAAAAATCTACTTGGATTCACACTCACATAGTCATACTCATCTATTTTTATTCCTTTTATTATCATGCACATCAAATCAATTACACCAAAATAAAATAACTCTTCTATCTAGGATAAATTGCAATTCAATTACCTTTGTTAAAACTCCATAGTAATCAAATGTCTTACTATCTTCATCATTCTTGCTAGCTATAACACCACCTTAATTTTGAGTCCTTAAAGTTTGATTATAATCTTCTGCATGAAATCTATATCCATTTACAATGTAACTATTACAGTGTTTTGAATATTTTGTTGGACCATGTGAAAGTGAGAGAATATCTTCCATCAGCCGAATATTATTAACTTTATGCAATTGTATGACCTAAAAGTAATATTTCATTTAATACTTTAGAATGAGCAATACAACATTAAGATGTCAAATCTAATGTTTATGTGTTGCTCATATTACTTACCCTATCTTTAAACCATTTAATAAATTCTCGATCACATTCTATATCTGACAAGTCTTGAGCAATATCCATGTTTGTAAACTCTCTACAAAATTGAGGTTAACCATAAATGTCATATAAAATTAATATTATACTACAGGAAATTATAAAAACAAGATGATACAAAAGAACACTCCATACTCAAGATATGGTAAGGCTTCATCACAATTCTTCTGAATATATATATGTCCTTGTTCAAATTCATTTGCTTCAAGCTCACATAGAACTTTAGCTCCTAGATTTTTTCCAGGTTGACAAAATATAGATTAACCTCCAGTTGAATTATTTAAACTAACATCATTATTTCTTTTAAGCCAATTGAATTTTATGTCGATTCTATGTAGATACCTTAAACATCAGGTCATATATTTATTTACAAGGCAGCCCTGTACAATAGAACCTTCTGGACATGCTCTATTACCAATGAAAGATTTAAAAAAATATAACTATCACTTGATAGGATACATCAACCAATAATAAATAGGCCTAACAATATTAGCTTCATTAGCCAAATGAATAGGCAAGTAGACCATGACATCAAAAAAAGGAGGGAAGACCTTTTCTAATTTGAAAAGTGTTATGGGAATTTGTTGTTCAATATGTTTCAACTCATTAATCCTTAACTCCTTTGATCCATGAGCACAAAAAAATAAAGATAACTTAATAAAAAGTTCACACACTTCTTTCAACAATATACCACAAAGTATAAGAGGGATTATATGCTGGAAAATAGCATGACAATCACGATTTTTCAAACTAAATATCTTGTGTTCCTTCAAGTTCGTACATTGAGAAATATTAGATAAAAATCCATTCTGGACCTTTAAATTCTTCAAGGAAATACATAATTTGTGTTTTTATAGCATGCCGTTCGAACATTGACTTCATTCTCTCTTTGGATAGGGTGCAATTCCAGCCTAGTGTTCATCGCTTACAAGTCTAACCAAGTTCTAATGGTGTCTTTGGTCTTTCCTTTGACATTCATGATTATCCCCAAAAAACAATCACATATATTTTTTTCGATATGCATAACATCCAAATTATATTGCAACATGAGATATTTCCAATAAAGAATTTTTAAAAAAATACTCTTTTTGTTCTAATTATCCATTCGCTTTTCATGTGATATCTTCCTCCTATTCTTAGGATCCTTTGTTAATGATTTTCCTTCAAGATCATGCACTTGATTAAGTATCTCAATTCCAGAACGCATTTTTTGTGGGTGTATTTTCTCTATTGTACCATCAAATGACTTTTTGTTATTTCTCTAGCTATGAATCAAAGGAAGGCAACATTGATGAAGCATAAAGCACTCCTTTCAATTAGACAATCGAATTGAAGAATTGTATTTATTACAAGATGGACATGCTTGTTTTCCTTTCTTATTTCATCCAGATATATTTCCATATGTTAGAAAGTCATTGATGGTCCATAAGAATGAAGCATGCAACCTAAAATTTTGTTTAGTTGATGCATCAAAGGTTTCAATGCCATCTTCCCACAACTCATTCAATTCCTCTACTAGAGGTCAAAGACATGTATAAATTGTATCTCCGGGACTACTTGGACTAGGAATATGCATTGACCATATAAATTTTTCCTACTTCATACACAACCAAGGTGGTAAATTATAAGGAATAAGAACCATGAGACAAATGCTATATGAGGTTTTGAAATTTTAGTATGGTTAAAATCTGTCACTAGCAAATCCAAGTTGAACATTATGAGGCTTAATTACAAATAACGGATATAGTTCATCAAATGACATCCATGCCATTGAATTAGCTGGGTGCCTTACTATTTCATAATCAGTTCTTTCATCCTAATGCCATCTCATTAGAGAAGCTATATTTGTAGGCATAAAAAACCTATGAAGCCTAGGCTTTAAGGGAAAATAACGTAAAATTTTTGAGGCTATATTTTACCTTTTTTATTCTTTGTCTCTCCACTATCTATATCTAGTTTCCATCTGGACGAATCAAAAGTTTTACAAGAATCGAGTAAGCTATACTCCTTCCAATACAACATAAAATCATTAGTACTAGCATCAATCTTGTTGTAAGAAAGCCTATGCCCTGGAATTATCTTCTTTACCTCATAATATGAATTTAGAAAATTAGCTCCATCAGGCAATAACTCCTCTGTTAATATTTTAAATAGCATAGTAAATGACTCATTGCTCCAGTGACCCATACTTTTGATGTGAAGAAATTTAATCAAAGATGATAGCTTTGAAGACTTTGAGTTTTGATACAATGGCTGCTCAAAATCCTTACGAAGGCTATAAAATATTTTAGCTTCAGTATGTATATATCCTCAACTTTTAGCATTCTGATATGAATCAA
>NW_025844493.1:0-3625 GCF_002878395.1 Capsicum annuum | reverse complement strand
AAACAAGTATATTTTGATTAATGAGGGTTGAATCTCGTATTTTAAGGTTGAATGGGGGGTGGGGAAATAACCCATTTACCCCTAAGGACATGGTCTTTTAATTACTGAAAAATTGAATTATCGTTGTGCAGGCCGATGCACTGCATCATTGGCATCGACGCTATAGCAACTGCGCCACGTTGAGTCTACTTTGATTCACTGGAAATTGCACTGAGCTGAGGGAAAAATTATTTATCGACATAATAGATGATATGACGCATCAAGATCTCGTCGACTCACTATTTTGGTCATTTGAACATGGTCTAAACAAGGTCTGAAAAATCCAAAACTTGACGAGAAACATGTAAGAACATTCCTGATTATGAATCAACCTAAATATTGATGCTTTAAGGTCATAAGGATTGTGAAATAGGGTTGCCAACTTACGAAGGACAAAACAAGTCTAAGTCTGAATACTTAGCTAAAATTTTCTAAGTCTGAGACCCCTTGACAAGCTTGAAAAGACTGAATTAAGCTTAGAATTCTACGGGGTCTTACAATATTTTCCCTTTGGGAACATTCATCCTCGAATGAGACTGACTAAGCTGAGAATACTGGTAGACTGGATTTAGACACTAGACAATCACAAATGAAGCATGATTTCATGACTGAAATTACTGATATGCTAAATTATCATACTGAACATGCATATCTGATACATGAGTATATAGCTGAACTGATTCGTGAATGCATGACTGAATGTGCAACGGTAATAGATACCAAGTTTATAACTGTAACTGAACATGGACTAAGACAATCTAAGGAAGACTATTACCTTAAGCTGAGAATACTGATGAACCTGAGATCATTTACTAACTGTGCATGAATGGAAATATGAGAACATAACTGAGACTGAAACATGATACATGAACTGAATATCATGGTCTGAATTGAGCCCCTAAATATATGGTTTACGATTGAGATTAGAACTTGAGAGTCCACTTATGAGTACCCACTACTCCAAACTGGATTCATTACATGAAGAGAAGATGGAAGTTTTAGGTTCTGAAAGCTCGGGGATCATAGTGCATCTCCCTCTTGAGACGTTATGTCCCTTGAAGGATGCTTACTTGGCTAAGATATTGAGGAAAAGTTGAGGCGATGTACTAAGCACCTTAGAACTGAGTTATGACTGAATATTGAGAATCTGAAACTATGACATAATACATGAACTGAGGTAAACACGCAACTACCTGTGTGCTCCATCTTGGAAGGGTTATATTCATGAGACTTTGGATAGTGCAACTAGATGGAAAGATGGGAAACCCAACCTTACGAACATTTTCTACCTAACTGCTAAACTGAATTGTTGATTTTTGTGGACTAACTTATGCTGGAAACTTATATTTGACTGGAGCATTTCCTTGACACCCTTTCAACTACACTCTCTACCTCATTACGACACTTTATCTGAGACTACTAAAAGTATTCACATGGGTGGTGAGCACGAATGCCTAAATACACTAACTTATCTAATTAACTAAATGACTGATAGCTGAACACTGGGTAAGTGAGACTGAATAGTACTTGGCCTGAATAACTGGACTGAAACGGTAGAGTACTATACATATGGGGAAGGGACTAACGGAGCAACAAGAGATAACTGAGCATGAATTCATTAAAGTTGTAATATTTAAGAATGCAAGACCAAGCGTATAACATGGTTCTAAAATATTTTGTAAACTGAGGTAATGAAAAACTAATAATTGAATAACTGATAATTGTACACTATGGTCGAGTAAACCTAAAACTAAACTGAGTTTTTGATCTAATTATTGGACTGAGACTGACACTATAACTAAGACTGTAACTAAGACTATGATTCGGGCGATAACTAGGACTGAACACACTGTAAGGCATAAATGCAGAATTCATGAGTTGCATGACCTGAGTTTTTTAGAGTTTCTATATCATGGAACGTGATTGGTAACACTGAGTGAACTAGAACTCCTTATACTAGGAGTTATAAGCGTATACGATTCTATTTAATGACATGTAAGGCATTGGTAGTTGTCATAATGATCGAGCAGTTCCTGTATACCCAGTGGACTATGATAGACTGACCTATTGAGGTGGAGACTAAAAGGTTCTGTTAAGGTTTTTGATCTAACTTTGAAATCGACCGCTATGTAAGGATCTATGAAATATAGAGAAACTCCTAAATCTAATAAGACAAAACATGTAAATGAAAGATCTGTAATGTACTAGTGATTGCATCAGGAGAATTTCCCTGATCTCATCTGGACTGAAGTTCCTAGAGCCTGTTTAGGCGTTGCCCACTGGAGGAACTGGAAGTGGCACCCTGCTAATTTGGGTGGCTAGACTGAGCTGAAGGATAATTATATTGACCCTATTGGCGTAAATATTTTCCTCTCTGAGCCAATACTCTATACTCCTATATCCTATGGCCTAGCTTACCACATCTAAAATACACATCACTGCCTACTCTACATATACCTAGGTAATTTCTACCATACTCTTCACAAAGCGGATGGGTACGACCACTTCTCACACTACCCTGGGTTTTGGAGCCTGGTGCCCCCATCATGACTGTTATTCCTGAACTTTGGCACTAGCGCACTAGCTGAGGATGGATATGGAACTGAAGATTTTGGATAAAATTGGGACCGATTACCGCTCTCTGACTTAAGCTGATTGAAATTAGAACTACCTGTTCTAGCTCTCTTGTTCTCTCTCTCTCCTTCTTCTTTAACTTTTGCTCTTCAATCTGTTGAGCATGGACCATAAGCCTGGATATGTCCATCTCCTTAATCAACATCATTGTTATATATTTTTTAACCACACTATCTGACACCTCAGACATGAATTTGCTCATTCTGGACCTGTTGTCTGCTACTGCATGGAGAGCATACCTGGCTAACTAAATAAACTTAAGGGAATCCTCTTTCACATTCATACTGCCTTGCCTGAGATTTATTAACTCTAACACCTTGGCTTCTCTCGGCTCTAAGGAAAAGAATCTATCTAGAAAAGAAGTTGCAAACTCTTCCTATTACATGGCCATTGCATCTGTGCCCCTATCCACCTTCCATTCCATTTTCATCCATTAAATAATATTTAAATTGTTTCACTTAAAAGGTCTGGTTTAAATTGTCAAGTTGCAAATAGTTAGTTACTAAGATCTGATTATGAGTTATTAAATGGTAAGATGAATAAAAATTCTCAATTGGAAGGCATGTTCCTAAAGGGCCCAACGAATTCCTAATTGGAATTAGGGGATCTTTTTTAATTGATTCTTTTATCACACTGTGATATTTTACATCCTTGAATAGCCCCATTCGAGAACAATTGGCTGCTGACAAAATTATCAATGACTGACATTCCTTATTTCTTTCATATCTGCCTCGAAGGATACTGGATCCCCGGAGTAGGTCGGTCATCAGACATTTTCGACGCAAACCGCTATGGGATGCGGTTACAGCATTGGTGGTTCGTGTTTCACGTCTTTCCAGTCCAATCAAATCTTTGTTGAATGGCCATTTTTCAAGGCTTTGGTTCAGTAATGGGATGACTTTACTGTTGAGTTGATGAAAAAAATCACGGGTTTTTAGCACATTGTTATGTC